>NW_017202877.1:0-6224 GCF_001704415.2 Capra hircus
TGACAGAATCAAAGTCAAGCAGACCTCTCTATAGGTGTATTTTAAGTCTTAGTTCATTAAAGTGGAGCTTGCAGAGAACGGATGAGACATAGGTACAGAAGAGGATTGAAATTACAATTTACATATGGTGAATTTCTGGTAAAATCATAAAGAATAGTTATTTAAGAGAAATAATTTTGTGTTTTTCAACACTGATTAAATTTTTAAATTAAACTGATAAAATCAAATCATCATTTGGTTTATTTTGTATAATACACAAGATGTATTTTTCCCTTGGGAATATAATTGAATTACCACTTTTATTGAAGAATACTTTCCCGAACTGGAATCTTAAGGAGAATTTTAGAATGCTTCAAAGCATGCACATAATTTTTTTTTCTTGCTTCAAAGATTATATCTTTTAGTTTGTTTATGATAATTTGTGAATGGATTTTGTAAAATATTCTTTCTCAAAGGCAAAAATTGAAATGATAGGAAAATGCTGAAGGCTTTTGCAACTTGATTTCATTTTGGTAAAGTTCATACTTAGTTGAATATTATGTAGAGTAGTAAAATGAGGGAGTTTGGCCATTTTGCTGCCAAAACTTAGACGCATGAAAACTTGGGTTAGTTATATGTAGACATATATATAAGATTAATAATCAGTCATCTGAGGCACAAAACACAAACTTATTTTCTGTTAAAAACGCCTCACCAAATAAGTTTTGATTTCTTTTGCAGCTTGCTTCAGTTGATTTTTTTAAAAGTAACTTACTTCATGACTGAAACTTCAAATGAAGTTTATTTAATGGATTTTTACAGATTAAAAGGTAGAAATTTATGCTGAAATGTAGTTTGGATCACTTTTCTCTTATAGAAAAGTCTCCTTTATTTTAAACTCTTTTTAGAAAAGTGTTAGATGTTATGAGGACTAAAGTTGGGTAAAGATAACAAGTGAAGTTATTTATCTACTAGTTTATTATGTGCAACTCATTTTTAGTTGAATGCTGAAAAGTTCATTTTTTATCAAAAAATATATGGGCTTCCTATAATAATTTTTGAATACAGATAGTTTATCCCTCTAGGCTTCCTTAGGAATAAAATATTTTTTAAACTATGAAGATTTAATGGAAATCATGTATAGTATGTTATTTATGGGTTAAGTCAAGCCAGCTACCTAGCCTAGGCTTGTTTTTTTTTTTTTTCTAGTCCAAATAGCTTTTTAACAGAGATGAAAAATATTCCATGGCTATTAGCTTTATGCACATCTTGTACATAATCAGTGCCTTTATTGATAACTTTACTTCTTTCAGCTGAATAGGGCCTCAAAAGTTTTATATTCAGTATTTGAGTACTTTTGTTTTTCTCTTTAAAAAATCAGTATTAGGCACTACTGGTTACTACCAGCTGAAAGCCTCACACAGCTGTGTGTTTAGCATTTAATCATGCTAAGAATTGCTAATTAGAACATCACACTGGACAAAGCGAACCCAGTGGAGTTGAGACAATACCATTTTTGTTTGAGAAACAGAAATAAATGATCTTTACGCTGTAGTCTTTTCATTATAAGCATTTGTGCAGAGTATGGAAAGTAGGTGATCTTTAGCAAAATGTTTTAACCCGCTGGAATGCTGTATCAGTATCACCCTTTCTTGGTAATCTCGATAGGATATGGCCAGCCTTATTCAGGACTGTCAAGCTTACATGTGGCTTTTCGACTCCTCTTTCAGTTCTTCACTCTCCTTACGTTGTTGCCTTTCAGCAGCAACCCCTTCCAACCTGACACCCACCCTGCACTAAGGACACAGACCGTCTCCTGTGCTCCCCTTTGTCCTTTTGCCTTAATTTGAATCTTCGGTCAGCCTTACTCAGACTCAGGTTGCCCAGCGCTCCCAAACCCCCTTGTCCTTTTTGTTAAAGCCACCTTGTTTGCAGACCTTAGGTGCAGTTAGTTAGCTGTAGTGTAGAGGAGGACTAATTTATTCAGTGCTGTGTTAATGGCTGATAGCAATTTAACGTATTACCTTTCTAGGAGTAGTGAATATTTTATACTGAAATCGAAGGTCTAGTGGCAGTAAGGCATACGTCAGAAGAATCAATATCAGCAGTATAATTAGTTTGGTTAGGAAAAGGGGAAGATAATGGTTCCAGAAAACAAGAGGGTGCACTCTGGTGTCCCTGATACCAATTCTTATTACCCACTCCCATGGGTGATTATGCTCTCAAAGGGTCTAGCTTACCCGGATAATGCAGCAATTTTAGCTTTTTATGGCGTCAGATCTCACAGTCCTTATGAGTTAAGAGGTAACAGGAATGTTGTGGGGTCTGACATGGTGTTTATATAATGGGTGCTTAACACTCTTGTAGCTTCCGCAGATTAAATACGCCAGACAAATAATGTGTGGAGAAGTTAAGATGTGCAGAAAATATTTAAATGCATTGAAAATGTTTAAATGGCACAGATCTTGCGGAAAACACTTCCATGCATTTGGGAAAGTACTGAAGTAGTGATTGTCTGAAGTTCAGCAAATACCGATTTCTTAGTTTTTTGTGGTTGTTTGCTTTGAGCTGGTGTAGACTAGCGCTACTCCAGTAATTCACATTATTAAACCTATGTCCTTGTAGTAACAGAAGACTTCTGGGATTTGAGAGACTGAAGTGTCCCATGTCTGCCACTTACTAACTTTGTCATCTTTGGGGCTTGTCACCCAAACTTGTCAGTTGCACTTATCTTATTTGTAAAAGGAGGGGGATAATAATGTTTTTATCTGTATCAAGAAATGTTCATTGAAGATCTGTTGAAATAGTATTTGTTTTCTACAAATGACTGAGTATTATATAAAAGTAAAAGATAATTGAGATATTATGAGGAACTATACATTATTACTTTAAAAAACATATTATTGAGATGAGCTGCATTTTTTAGAGAACATTTAGTGGAGACCCGACGATCAGAGTCTTAGTGCCATTTCTCCTACCAACTTCGGTAACAAACAGGCTTTTTTCTGGCAGCACTGCTTAGCTGGATGAGAACCAGGAGCTAAAATCTCAGTCAAAAAGACATTTGGGAAACCACAATAAATGCCAAAACGTCCAGGAACTAAAATTCATGTATTTTACTCATGGTAGATGCCCTTAGACCGTCTTCCCTCACAGTGAATTTATTCAAATTACATACCTTTGAAACAGTTTAGTTATTTTATTTCTAAGACTCTGGAAGATTAAAAAAGCAAGTAAGTTTTTCATGTTAGCATGCCCCAAATCATGAAAAGTAACAAATAATCTGATAGAAAAAGGATACCCTTTCGGAATAACTAGAAGAATATAAATAACTCCAAGAGCATAGTCCCCTTGGGCTATTTAGTGTTGCAGACCCAGGACACCACTCTGTTATAGTGATGTAAAAGCATAATTGAGCTCATATGTTATAGAAGTCGCTGTATAAGCAAAGAATAAGTGTCCCTAGCACCTTTTATGAGTCCATCCATCAACAATATGCTTTAGCTGTCATGTAAATGAAAATACTCAGAAAGATGCAAATTCACAACAGGCTTCAGACAGTTTGTATTAATTTAGGTTAAGGGATCCAGAACTACTCCATCAAGATAGGCCCAGTGTGTTCATTTGCAAGGGCTTTCCAGGTGGCAGTAGTGGTGAAGTGGTGAAGAACCTGCCTGCCAGTGTAGGAGATGCAGAGATGTGGGTTCGATCCCTGGCTTGGGAAGATCCCCTGGAGGAGGGCATGGCAACCCACTCCAGTATTCTTGCCTGGAGAATCCAATGAATAGAGGAACCTGGCAGGCAACAGTCCAGTAGGGTCTCACAGAGTCAGACACAACTAAAGCAACTTAGCATACACATTCATTTGCAAAATGAAGAGCCTGGGCTAAACTAATCTTTCAAATTAGAGGCTAAAACATGTAGCTTCATATATCTCTTCTATCAGAATAATATTGTGCATTTTAAAATAGCCACATTTCTTGAAATCAATTTTTCCACAGAATATATCTGATAAAAGACATCGGATGACATGCAGTACTTGCTTTATTCATATAAAACCACTAAAAAAACATTTATCTTTAAGGTCTTAGGACTTGGAAATTAAGTTATAAATCTAGTGTTCTTGCCTGGAGAATCCCAGGGACAGGGGAGCCTGGTGGGCTGCCGTCTATGGGGTCGCACAGAGTCGGACACGACTGAAGCGACTTAGCAGCAGCAGCATTCATTTATTTAACAAATTTACATGAAGCAGTTTCTTAAATCCAGAGAGCTTGTCAGCTCCTGGGAGTAGAAGATTTAGCAAAGTGAGCTTGTACCCTCAGGGCACTTAAGTGCCATGGGAAGACAGATACTAAACTTCTAATCACCTTAAATGACATTTGGAAGTGCTATGGAGGAGATCCAACCAGTCCATTCTGAAGGAGATCAACCCTGGGATTTCTTTGAAAGGAATGATGCTAAAGCTGAAGCTCCAGTACTTTGGACACCTCATGCGAAGAGTTGACTCATTGGAAAAGACTCTGATGCTGGGAGGGATTGGGGGCAGGAGGAGAAGGGGACGACCAAGGATGAGATGGCTGGATGGCATCACGGACTCGATGGACGTGAGTCTGAGTGAACTCCGGGAGATGGTGATGGACAGGGAGGCCTGGCATGCTGCGATTCATGGGGGTTGCAAAGAGTCAGACACGACTGAGCGACTGAACTGAACTGAACTGGTGATGGAAAACATGGGTAGGGACCCAAGGAGTGTGGCATTAGAACCTAGGAATTGCAGATAGTGTCCGTTAAGAGCGTTTTAATTGGAAGTGCCAAGGATAGTCACTGACTTTTAATAAGACCCTCAGGGAACCCAGAACTCAGGCTTTTTCTAAGGAGTAGCAAATCTGGGGCATTCATTTCTCCTTCCCTCCTGCCCTGCCTCCCCCCTTCCTTCTGTCCCTCTTCTCCTTCCTCTGCCATTCTTTCCATAGTAATTTATTGAAGGTCACCGTGTGTGAGGCCCATTTTAAAACTCATCTCATTTGGCAGGGAGCAAGGACCTCCTCCTAACACCACTGTGGCTGACATTTTAGGTCATTCTGATCTTTGGTTCACGCTGAGTGTTCTCTGCTGATTGGAAAGTTACTCCGTCCCACTAGCTGCTTGCTTGTCATTTTCCAGCTTCACTAAGCTCTACAGGTCACAGCCATGCTCGGGTCCAGCTGCCATTCTTCAACATCTCTCATCGCAGAAGATCTTCCTAAACTTCCATCCCAAGCTCACCTAGGATTTCCCGGGCGACTGTGCTTTCATCTGGCATTTGCTGCACTTTGGTTTTCACTGTTTTGATCTCATAGATTGATCATTTTCATGGAAAGAGATATTAGAAAATTTCCTAAGGGTTTTCCGTAGACGAGAAACTTTCCTCTGGGTTTCTACATCTGTAACATTCTTCAGGATGAATACATTTATAGTTATTTACTCCAGTAGCTGCTAGCTGCCATCCAAAATAAATTAGAAAATATTTTCAAAATGATTTTAAAATTAAAATAATTATTTATTATATAATATATTTATCTATACAATATCTTAGAGTCATATTTCTTGATTATATTTAATTCACAGATTGATTATATTTAATTCACAGATATAGTTTTAGAAAATATCACCAAAAGAACAGGATGTTCTTACCTTAAAAATGAAGCCCTGATTTTTTTCTGGCACTTTAATCATTGTTGTCAATCAGAGTAATTTCTGTGGAGAAATTCTGATAAACGTTTGACTGTCACTGTGTTCAAACACAACAGGCAAAGTTCTAAATTTAAAAGCTAAGTTAATAGCCTTTGAGAGAGCTACGGATGAAGTTTGAACTAAAAAATTTGCAATGAATCATTGTCAACTGATAATTAGTTACTAAAAAAGGAACCACAAAACCCCACTGTCAGTGGGGATTATATTCATAGGTAATAATGTTTCTTTAAAATACAGCATCATTTTTAGTTTACTCCTTCCCTTTCTTCTGACCATCTAAGAAATCTTGCCCTCTTTGTTCAATCTCACTTTTTTTCTCTTGCTATAAACAAACTTGAATTTGGATTATATATTAAACTTTGGTCTGGTGACTGTTCTCCATGACCCAGTTATGGATTCCAATTCATATGAGTGATGAGAAAGCTATGTCTTATCTAAAATATTTGGTATAGAAATTTTTTCATAATATAATGTTAGTTAAAAAGAAGAAAAATTATATTTTGGTGTGTGCA
>NW_017202878.1:0-6223 GCF_001704415.2 Capra hircus
TGATTAGCCTGGGGACGCTCAGAGGAAATGGCCTCATCTCCCCTGGAAGGGAGAAACCTCCTGGATTTTCTTGAGTTGGTGCAGGTGTTCTCGGTTACGACGGGGACCTCAGGACCCGCTCTGGTGGCCTCAGGAAAGGCCAATCCCCATGCGAGTTGCTCGGCGGCCTCTCGGGATTCCTTCTCCCGACGATGCCGGGGCCTAAGACCTTGTGTGAGTCGTGCGGGAACCTGAGGATTCTTCTCCAGTGCTAACATGGATCTTGGGGTACTTCTGGAGTCTCCCCAGGGGAGTCAGTCCTCGTCTCGAGTGGGGGCCTGCACGTGCGCTTTCCTCCCGAGCTGTAGCAGCAGTGTCACGCTTCCCTTCGCGTGGATCAAGGGATCTGTGGCTTTCCCTCGAGGCTTCCTCGAAGGCTTTCCCACGAGCTTTCCCACAGGCTGTCCCACGTGCCACCGTGGTGTGATTCAATCCTCGGCTTGAAAGTCGAGGCAGTGCAGGGAAAACAGGTTTCCCTGGAATGGACTGAGACATCTGGGGACTCTGGGAATGGTGGCATGACCCTGGAGTCCTCTCGCCTTTCCTGTGGAGAGCGCCTCCTCTTGAGATGCGACGGAAACACCGGAATTCTTTCCGACCACGCAGGAAAAGGATCCTCTCGAGCTAGGAGGCGAAACGGGCTGCTCTTGATGTGGGCGGGACTCTCGTGCTTCCTCTCGAGTGGAGACGGGTATGTCGGGAACTTGAGTTGTAGCAAGGGTGTGAAGGACCCTTTGGAAGTTCCAGAGGTTAGGTGTGATTAGCCTGGGACCTCAGAGGAAATGGGCCTTCATCTCGCCTGGAGGGGAGAACCTCCTGGATTTTCTCTAGTTGTGGCAGGTGTTCTCCCCGTTACGACGCGGGACCTCAGGGACCCCTCTGGTGGCCTCAGGAAAGGCCAGTCCCATGCAAGTTGCACGGACCCTCTCGGATTCCTCTCCCGTCGATGCCGGGCCTAAGAAATTGTGTGGAGTCGGTGCCAGAACCTGAGGATTCCTCTCCAGGGCTGACATGGATCTTGGGGTACTTCTGGAGTCTCCCAGGGGAGTCAGTCCTGGTCTCGAGTGTGGGCATGCACGTCCTTTCCTCCCGAGCTGTAGCAGCAGTGTCACGCTTCCCTTCGCGTGATCAAGGGTTCTGTGGCTTTCCTCGAGGCTTTCCCACGAGGCTTTCCACGAGGCTTTCCACTGGGCTGTCCCCACGTGCCACCGTGTGTGAGTCGATCCTCGGCTTTAAAAGTCGAGGCAGTGCAGGGAAAACAGGTTTTCCCTGGAATGGACTGAGACATCTGGGGGACTCTGGGAATGGTGGCACGACCCGGAGTTCCTCTCGCCTTTCCTGTGGAGAGCGCCTCCTCTTGAGATGCGACGGGAACGCCGGGAAATTCTTTCCCGACCACGCAGGGAAAGGATCCCTCCTCTCGAGCTAGAGCGGAAACGGGGCTCCTCTGGATGTGGGCGGGACTCTCGTGCTTCCTCAGTGGAGACGGGTATGTCGGGGAAATTTCTTGAGTTGCAGCAAGGGTGTGAAGGACCCTTTGGAAGTTCCAGAGGTTAGGTGTGATTAGCCTCGAGACGCCTCAGCGAAATGGGCCTCATCTCGCCTGGAGGGAGAACCTCCTGGATTTTCTCGAGTTGCGGCAGGTGCTCTCGACTTACGACGGGGACCTCAGGGACCCGCTCTGGTGGCCTCAGGAAAGGCCAGTCCCCATGCGAGTTGCTCGGGGGCCGCTCGGGATTTCTCCCATCGATGCCGGGCCCTAAGACCTTGTGTGGAGTCGGTGTCGGAAACTGAGAATTCCTCTGCAGTGCTGACATCGCTCTTGGGGTACTTCTGAAGTCTCCCCAGGGGAGTGAGTCCTCGTCTCCAGTCGGGGTATGCACGTGCCCTTTCCTCCCGAGCTGTAGCAGCAGTGTCACGCTTCCCTTCCCGTGGATCATAGGATCTGTGGCTTTCCCTCGAGGCTTTCCCATGAGGCTTTCCCACGACGCTTTCCCACCAGGCTTTCCAACGAGGCTTTCCCCAGTGATGTCCCACGTGCCACCGCGGTGTCAGTCGATCCTCGGTTTGAAAGTCGAGGCAGTGCCGGGGAAACAGGCTTCCCTGGAATGGACTGAGACATCTGGGGGACTCTGGGAATGGTGACACGACCCTGGAGTTCCTCTCGCCTTTCCTGTGGAGAGCGCCCCTCTTGATATGTGACGGGAACGCCGAGAATTCTTTTCTGAACACGCAGGAAAGGATCCCTCCTGTCGAGCTAGGAGGCAGAAAAGGGCTCCTCTGGATGTGGGCGGGACTCTCGTGCTTCCTCTCGAGTGGAGACGGGTATGTCAGGGAACTTCTTGAGTTGCAGCAAGGGTGTGAAGGGCCCTTTGGAAGGTCCAGAGGTTAGGTGTGATTAGCCTCGAGTCGCCTCTGCGGAAATGGGGCTCATCTCGTCTGGAGGGAAGAACCTCCTGGATTTTCTCGAGTTGTGGCAGGTTCTCTCGACTTATGACGGGGACCTCAGGGACTCGCTCTGGTGGCCTCAGGAAGGCCAGTCCCCATGCGAGTTGCTCGGGGGCCTCTCGGGATTTCACTCCCGTCGATGCCGGGGCCTAAGGCCTTGTGTGGAGTCGGTGCAGGAACCTGAGGTTTCCTCTCCTTGCTGACATGGATCTTGGGTACTTCTGGAGTCTCCCCAGGGGAGTCAGTCCTCGTCTGGAGTGGGCGCATGCACATGCGCTTACCTCCCGAGCTGTAGCTGCAGTATCTCGCTTCTCTTCTTGTGGAGTAAGGGATCTGTGGCTTTCCCTCGAGTCTTTCCCACGAGGCTTTCCCACGAGGCTTTCCCAAAGGGCTGTCCCACATGCCACCGTTGTTTGAATCGATACTCGGCTTGAGAGCCAAGGCAATGCAGGTAAAACAGGTTTCCGTGAAATGGACTGAGACATGTGGGGGACTCTGGGAATGGTGGCACCACCCTGGAGTTCCTCTCGCCTTTCCTGTGGAGAGCGACTCCTCTTGAGACGCTATGGGAACGCCGGGAATTCTTTCCCGACAACGCAGGGAAAGGATCCCTCCTCTCGAGCTGGGAGAAGGAAACGGGGCTCCTCTGGATGTGGGCAGGCCTCTCGTGCTTCCTCTCGAGTGGAGACAGGTATGTCAGGGAACTTCTTGAGTTGCAGCAAGGACGTGAAGGACCCTTTGGAAGTTTCAGAGGTTAGGTGTGATTAGCCTCGAGACGTCTCAGCGGAAATGGGCCTCATCTCGCCTGGAGGGGAGAACCTTCTGGATTTTCTCGAGTTGCGGCAGGTGCTCTCGACTTACGACGGGGACCTCAGGGACCCGCTCTTGTGGCCTCAGGAAAGGCCAGTCCCCATGCGTGTTGCTCGGGGCCTCTCGGGATTCCTCTCCCGTCGATGCCCGGGCCTAAGACCTTGTGTGGAGTCAGTGCTGGAACCTGAGGATTCCTCTCCAGTGCTGACATGGATCTTGGGGTACTAATGGAGTCTCCCTAGTGGAGGCAGTCCTCGTCTCGAGTGGGGGCATGCACGTGCGATTTCCTCCCGAGCTGAAGCAGCAGTGTCACGCTTCCCTTCGCGTGGATCAAGGGATCTGTGTCTTTCCCTCGAGGCTTTCCCACGAGGCTTTCCCACGAGGCCTTCCCACAGGGCTGTGCCACGTGCCACCGTGGTGTGAGTCGATCCTCGGCTTGAAAGTCGAGGCAGTGCAGGGAAAACAGGTTTCCCTGGAATGGAATGAGACATCCGGGGACTCTGGGAATGGTGGCACGACCCTGCAGTTCCTCTCCCCTTTCCTTTGGAGAGCGCCTCCTCTTGAGATGCGATGAGAATGCCGGGAATTCTTTCCCGACCAAGTAGGGAAAGGATCCCTCATCTCGAGCTACGAGCCGGAAACGGAGCTCCTCTGGATGTGGCCGGGACCCTCGTGCTTCCTCTTGAGTGGAGACGGGTATGTCGGGGAACTTCTTGAGTTGCAGCATGACTGTGAAAGACTCTTTAGAAGTTCCAGAGTTCACGTGTGATTAGCCTCGAGACACATCAGTGGAAACGGGCCTCATCTCACCTGCAGGGGAGAACCTCCTGGATTTTACCGAGTTGCGGCAGGTGCTCTCGACTTACGACGGGGACCTCATGGACCCGCTCTGGTTACCTCAGGAAAGGCCAGTCCCCATGTGAGTTGCTAGAGGTCCTGTCGCTATTCCTCTCCCGTCGATGCCAGGGCCTAAGACCTTGTGTGGAGTCGGGGCCGGAACCTGAGGATTCCTCTCCAGGGCTGACATGCATCTTGGGGTATTTCTGGAGTCTCCCCAGGGGAGTCAGTTCTCGTCTCGAGTAGGGGCATGCACGTGCGCTTTCCTCCCGTGCTGTAGCAGCAGTGTCACGCTTCCCGTCGCGTGGATTAAGGGATCTGTGGCTTTCCCTCGAGGCTTTCCCACGAGGCTTTCCCACAGGGTTGTCACACGTGCCACCAGGTGTGAGTCGATCCTCAGCGTGAAAGTCGAAGCAGTGCAGGGAAAACAGGATCCTCTGGAATGGACTGAGACATCTGGGGGACTCTTGGAATGGTGGCACCCTGGAGTTCCTCTCGCTTTCCTGTGGAGCGCCTCCTCTTGAGATGCGAAAGGCCGGGAATTCTTTCCCGACGACGAAGGGAAAGGATCCCTCTTCTCGAGCTATGAGGCGGAAACGGGGCTCCGCTGGATATGGGCGGGAACCTCGTCCTTCCTCTCGAGTGGATATGGGTATGTCGGAGAACTTCTTGACTTGCAGCAAGGGTGTGAAGGACCCTTTGGAAGTTCCAGAGGTTAGGTGTGATTAGCCTCGAGACGCCTCAGCGGAAATGGGCCTCATCTCGCCTGGAGGGGAGAACCTCCTGGATTTTCTCGAGTTGCGGCAGGTGCTCTCGAGTTACGACGGAGACCTCAGGGACCCGCTCTGGTGACCTCAGGAAAGGCCAGTCCCCATGCGAGGTGCTAGGGGGCCTCTCAGGATTCCTCTCCGGTCGATGCCGGGGCCTAAGACCTTGTGTGGAGTCGGGACCGGAACCTGAGGATTCCTCTCCAGTGCTGACATGGATCTTGGCGTACTTCTGGAGTCTCCCAAGCTTGCGTCAGTCCTCGGCTCGAGTGGGTCATGCACGTGCGCTTTCCTCCCGAGCGGTAGCAGCAGTGTCACGCTTCCCTTCTCGTGGATCAAGGAATCTGTGGCTTTCCCTGGAGTCTTTCCCATGAGGCTTTCCCACAAGGCTATTCCACTTGCCACCATGGTGTGAGTCGATCCTCGGCGTGAAAGTCGAACCAGTGCAGGGAAAACAGGAACCTCCTTCCCCACAGTAGGGGATACACTGTCCCCTTGGGCGGGTATCTCCAGGGCACTCGCGCTGGGGGTTGCCCGCGGAGGTGCGGGCCTCAGGCTCCACGTGAGAAAAGCCCCAAATGGCATTAGCTGCCAGTCCAGACGCTGGCCCCTCAGGTCTCTGGCCGGAGCCTTGGGCTCCAGGCAACTCAAAGCCCTCGGGGGTGGCACTCTGGGACTGCTGTAGGGAAAGGATGCCAAGAGCCCACGGAGGAGTTGGGGAGGGGGCATGGGGAAACGGAGGCGAGGACAGCGAGGGATCTAGGTGGAGGCGCTGGAGAGAGCGTCTGGTGTCCCGGAATGCCTCGGAGGAGCCAGCGGGGGACAGTCGAGGACCAGGGACCTGTGGAATGTGAAAAGGCGGGAAATCTCAGAGCAAGGCAGGCTGGGAAAGGGGGCGTTGGTGGCCAATTCAAAGGGACCTAGGGGCGTTTCCTGGGCGGTGAGTTCCCTTGGCACTGCTGAGGGCCCCTGATTGATCCACTCGGGGTTGAACCCCACCCCCCGCTGCGAGGGAGGGCCACAAACCAAAGCCCCCGAACTGCCCGCCCACCCCAACGGGGATCTTGGCGGTCCAGGGCACAGCCGTGCCCGGGAAAAGCCCACTCGCTCCACGGGACTCCGTCCAGGGTCTCTGCTTGGAAAGAGGCCAGGGGCGGCCCCCTCCATCTACCCACCCAAACCCTATTGACGTCAATGGTGGCGGAGACGCCTCCCGTTCTCCAGAGTCCTGAGCTGCTGGGTCCCCCGCCCACTCGGCCAGCAGTCTGCAGCGTGCCCGTGTGCCTCTCCCACCATGGCTTCGTCCGGCTCCTCCAGCACCT
>NW_017202879.1:0-6223 GCF_001704415.2 Capra hircus
AGGTGCTCTCGACTTACGACGGGAACCTCAGGGACATGATCTGGTGGCCTCAGGAAAGGCCAGTCCCCATGCGAGTTGCTCGGGGCCTCTCGGTATTCCTCTCCCCATCGATGCCGCGGCCTAAGACCTTGTGTGGAGTCGGTGCCGGAACCTGAGGATTCCTCTCCAGTGTTGACATGGATCTTGGGGTAGTTCCTGAGTCTCCCATGTGGAGTCAGTCCTCGTCTCGAGTGGGGGCATGCACGTGCGCTTTCCTCCCCAGCTGTAGCAGCAGTGTCCACGCTTCCCTTCGCGTGGATCAAGGGATCTGTGGCTTTCCCCTCGAGGCTTTCCCACGATGCTTTCCCACGGAGGCTTTCCCACCAAGGCTGCCCACGTGCCACCGTGGTGTGAGTCGATCCTCGGCTTGAAAGTCGAGGCAGTGCAGGGAAAACAGGTTTCCCTGGAATGGACTGGAGACATCTGGGGGACTCTGGGAATGGTGGCACGACCCGTGGAGTTCCTCTCGCCTTTCCTGTGGAGAGCGGCCTCCTCTTGAGATGCGACGGAAATGCCGGGAATTCTTTCCCGACCACGCAGGGGAAGGATCCCTCCTCTCGAGCTAGGAGGCGGAAACGGGGCTCCTCTGGATGAGGGCGGGACTCTCGTGATTCCTCTCGAGTGGAGACGGGTATGTCGGGGAACTTCTTGAGTTGCAGCAAGGGTGTGAAAGACCCTTTGTAAGTTCCAGACGTTAGGTGTGATTAGCCTCGAGATGCCTCAGGGGAAATGGGCCTCATCTCGCCTGGAGGGGAGAACCTCCTGGATTTTCTCGAGTTGTGGCAGGTGCTCTCGACTTACGACGGGGACCTCACGGACCCGCTCCGGTGGCCTCAGGAAAGGCCAGTCCCCAAGCGAGTTGCTCGGGGGCCTCTCGGGATTCCTCTCCCGTCGATGCCGGGGCCTAAGACCTTGTGTGGAGTAGGTGCCGGAACCTGAGGATTCCTCTCCAGTGCTGACATGGATCTTGGGGTACGGCTGGAGTCGCCCCAGGGGAGTCAGTCCTCGTCTCAAGTGGGGGCATGCACGTGCGCTTTCCTCCCGAGATGTAGCAGCAGTGTCATGCTTCCCTTCGCGTGGATCAAGGGATCTGCAACTTTCCCTCGAGGCTTTCCCACGAGGCTTTCCCTCGAGGCTTTCCCACAGGGCTGTCCCACGTGCCACCTTGGTGTGAGTCGATCCTCGGCTTGAAAGTCGAGGCAGTGCAGGGAAAACAGGTTTCCCTGGAATGGACTGAGACATCTGGGGGACTCTGGGAATGGTGGCACGACCCTGGAGTTCCTCTCGCCTTTCCTGTGGAGAGCACCTCCTCTTGAGATGCGACGGGAACGCCGGGATTTCTTTCCCGACCACGCAGGGAAATATCCCTTCTCTCGAGCTATGAGGCGGAAACGGGGCTCCTCTGGATGAGGGCGGGACTCTCGTGCTTCCTCTCCAGTAGAGACGGGTATGTTGGGGAACTTCTTGAGTTGCAGCAAGGGTGTGAAGGACCCTTTGTAAAGTCAAGAGGTTAGGTGTGATTAGCCTCGAGATGCCTCAGCGGAAATGGGCCTAATCTCGCCTGGAAGGGAGAACCTCCTGGATTTTCTCGAGGTGCGGCAGGTGCTCTCGACTTACAATGGGGACCTCAGGGACCCGCTCTGGTGGCCTCAGGAAAGGCCAGTCCCCATGCGAGTTGCTCCGGGGCCTTTCGGGATTCCTCTCCCGTCAATGACGGGGCCTAAGATCTTTGTGGAGTCCGTGCCGGAACCTGAGGATTCCTCTCCAGTGCTGACATGGTCTTGGGGTACTTCTGGAGTCTCCCCAGGGGAGTCAGTCCTCGTCTCGAGTGGGGGCATGCACGTGCGCTTTCCTCCCGAGCTGTAGCAGCAGTGTCACACTTCCCTTTGCGTGGATCAAGGGATCTGTGGCTTTTCCTCGAGGCTTTCCCACGAGGCTTTCCCACGAGGCTTTCACACAGGGCTGTCCCACGTGCCACCGTGGTGTGAGTGGATCCTCGGCTTGAAAGTCGAGGCAGTGCAGGGAAAACAGGTTTCCCTGGAATGGACTGAGAAATCTCTGGCACTCAGGGAATGGTGTCACGACCCTGGAGATCCCCTCGTGTTTCCTGTGGAGACCGCCTCCTCTTGAGATGCGACCGGAACGCCGGGAATTCTTTCCCGACCACGCAGGGAAAGGATTCCACCTCTCGATCTATGAGGCGGAAACGGGGCTTCTCTGGATGTGGGCAGGACTCTCGTGCTTCCTCTCGAGTGGAGAGGGGTACGTCGGGGAACTTCTTGAGTTGCAGCAAGGGTGTGAAGGACCCTTTGGAAGTTCCAGAGGCCAGGTTGATTAGCCTCGAGACGCCTCCGCGGAAATGGGCTTCATCTCGCCTGGAGGGGAGAACCTCCTGGATTTTCTAGAGTTGCCACAGGTGCTCTCGACTTAAGACGAGGACCTCAGGGACCTGGTCTGGTGGCCTCAGGAAAGGCCAGTCCCCATGCGAGTTGCTAGGGGGCCCTTCGGGATTCCTCTCCCGTCGATGCCGGGGCCTAAGACGTTGTGTGGAGACGGTGCCGGAACCTGAGGACTCCTCTCCAGTGCTGACATGGATCTTGGGGTACTTCTGGAGTCTCCACCGTGGATTCAGTCCTCGTCTCGACTTAGGTCATGCACGTGCACTTTCCTCCCGAGCTGTAGCAGCAGTGTCATGCTTCCCTTCGCGTGGATGAAGAAATCTGTGGCTTTCATCGAGGTTTTTGCAGGAGGCTTTCCCACGAGGCTTTCCCACAGGGCTGTCCCACGTGCCACCGTGGTGTGAGTCGATCCTCGGCTTGAAAGTCGAGGCAGTGCAGGGAAAACTGGTTTCCCTGGAATGGACTGAGACATCTGGGGGACTCTGTGTATGGTGGCTCGACCCTGGAGTTCCTCTCGCCTTTCCTGTGGAGAGTGCCTCCTCTTGAGATGCGATGGAAACGCCGGGAATTCTTTCCCGAACACGCAGGGAAAGGATCCCTCCTCTCGAGCTAGGAGGCGGAAACGGGGCTCCTCTGGATGTCGGCGGGAGGCTCGAGCTTTCTCTCAAGTGGAGACGGTTATGTCGGGGAACTTCTTGAGTTGCAACAAGTGGGTGATGTACCCTTTGGAAGTTCCAGAGGTTAGGTGTGATTAGCCTCGAGAGGCCTCATTGGAAATGGGCCTCATCTCGCCTGGAGGGGAGAACCTTCTGGATTTTCTCGAGTTGCAGCAGTTTCTCTCCACTTACGACGGGGACCTCAGGGACATGCTCTGGTGGCCTCAGGAAAGGCCATTCCCCATGCGAGTTGCTCGGGGGCCTCTCGGGATTCCTCTCCTGTCGATGCCGGGTCCTAAGACCTTGTGTGGAGTCGGTGCCGGAACCTGAGGATTCCTCTCCAGTCCTGACATGGATCTTGGGGTACGTCCTGAGTCTCCCCTGGGGAGTCAGTCCTCGTCTCGAGTGGGGGCATGCACGTGCGCTTTCCTCCCCAGCTATAGCAGCAGTGTCAGGCTTCCCTTCGCGTGGATCAAGGGATCTGTGGCTTTCCCTCGAGGCTTTCCCACGAGGCTTTCCCTCGAGTCTTTCCCACAAGGCTGTCCCACGTGCCACCGTGGTGAGAGTCGATCCTCGGCTTGAAAGTCGAGGCAGTGCAGGGAAAAAAGGTTTCACTGAATTGGACTGAGACATCTG
This sequence comes from Capra hircus, assembly GCF_001704415.2. NCBI lineage: Eukaryota > Metazoa > Chordata > Mammalia > Artiodactyla > Bovidae > Capra > Capra hircus. Next base: position 3,731 of record NW_017202879.1, read on the forward strand.
AGGGACTCTGGGAATGGTGGCACGACCCTGGAGTTCCTCTCGCCTTTCCTGTGGAGAGCGCCTCTTCTTGAGATGCGACGGAAACGTCGGGAATTCTTTCCCGAAAACGAAGGGAAAGGATCCCTCCTCTCGAGCTAGGAGGCGGAAACGGGGCTCCTCTGGATGTGGGCCGGACTCTCGTGCTTCCTTTCGAGTGGAGACGGGTATGTCGGGGAACTTCTTGAGTTGCAGCAAGGGTGTGAAGGACCCTTTGGAAATTCCAGATGTTCGGTGTGATTAGCCTCGAGACGCCTCACCGGAAATGGGCCTCATCTCGCCTGGAAGGGAGAACCTCCTGGATTTTCTCGTAGTTGCGGCAGGTGCTCTCGACTTACGATGGGACCTCTAGGGACCCGCTCTGGTGGCCTCAGGAAAGGCCAGTCCCCATGCGAGTTGCTCGGGGCCTCTCGGATTCCTCTCCCATCGATGCCGCGGCCTAAGACCTTGTGTGGAGTCGGTGCCGGAACCTGAGGATTCCTCTCCAGTGTTGACATGGATCTTGGGGTACTTCCTGGAGTCTCCCCTGTGGAGTCAGTCCTCGTCTCGAGTGGGGGCATGCACGTGCGCTTTCCTCCCCGAGCTGTAGCAGCAGTGTCACGCTTCCCTTCGCGTGGATCAAGGGATCTGTGGCTTTCCCTCGAGGCTTTCCCACGATGCTTTCCCACGAGGCTTTCCCACAAGGCTGCCCACGTGCCACCGTGTTGTGAGTCGATCCTCGGCTTGAAAGTCGAGGCAGTGCAGGGAAAACAGGTTTCCCTGGAATGGACTGAGACATCTGGGGGACTCTGGCGAATGGTGGCACGACCCTGGAGTTCCTCTCGCCTTTCCTGTGGAGAGTGCCTCCTCTTGAGATGCGACGGAAATGCCGGGAATTCTTTCCCGACCACGCAGGGGAAGGATCCCTCCTCTCGAGCTAGGAGGCGGAAACGGGGCTCCTCTGGATGAGGGCGGGACTCTCGTGATTCCTCTCGAGTGGAGACGGGTATGTCGGGGAAATTCTTGAGTTGCAGCAAGGGTGTGAAAGACCCTTTGTAAGTTCCAGACGTTAGGTGTGATTAGCCTCGAGATGCCTCTGGGGAAATGGGCCTCATCTCGCCTGGAGGGGAGAACCTCCTGGATTTTCTCGAGTTGTGGCAGGTGCTCTCGACTTACGACGGGGACCTCACGGACCCGCTCTGGTGGCCTCAGGAAAGGCCAGTCCCCAAGCGAGTTGCTCGGGGGCCTCTCGGGATTCCTCTCCCGTCGATGCCGGGCCTAAGACCTTGTGTGGAGTAGGTGCCGGAACCTGAGGATTCCTCTCCAGTGCTGACATGGATCTTGGGGTACGTCTGGAGTCGCCCCAGAGGAGTCAGTCCTCGTCTCGAGTCGGGGCATGCACGTGCGCTTTCCTCCCGAGATGTAGCACCAGTGTCATGCTTCCCTTCGCGTGGATCAAGGGATCTGGCAACTTTCCCTCGAGGCTTTCCCACGAGGCTTTCCTCGAGGCTTTCCCACAGGGCTGTCCCACGTGCCACCGTGGTGTGAGTCGATCCTCGGCTTGAAAGTCGAGGCAGTGCAGGGAAAACAGGTTTCCCTGGAATGGACTGAGACATCTGGGGACTCTGGAAATGGTGGCACGACCCTGGAGTTCCTCTCGCCTTTCCTGTGGAGAGTGCCTCCTCTTGAGATGTCGACGGAACGCCGGGAATTCTTTCCCGACACGCAGGGAAATATCCCTCCTCTCGAGCTATGAGGCGGAACGGGGCTCCTCTGGATGAGGGCGGGACTCTCGTGCTTCCTCTCCAGTGGAGACGGGTATGTTGGGGAACTTCTTGAGTTGCCAGTCAAGGGTGTGGAAGGACCCTTTGGAAAGTCCAAGAGGTTAGGTGTGATTAGCCTTGAGATGCCTCAGCGGAAATGGGCCTAAAATCGCCTGGAAGGAGGAACTCCTGATTTTCTCGAGGTGCGGCAGGTGCTCTCGACTTACAATGGGGACCTCAGGGACCCGCTCTGGTGACTTCAGGAAAGGCCAGTCCCCATGCGCCTTTGCTCGGGGGCCTCTCGGCATTCCTCTCCCGTCGATGCGGGGGCCTGAGATCTTATGTGGAGTCGGTGCCGGAACCTGAAGATTCCTCTCCAGTGCTGACATGGATCTTGGGGTACTTCTGGAGTCTCCCCAGGGGAGTCAGTCCCTCGGCTCGAGTGGGTGCATGCACCTGTGCTTTCCTCCCGAGCTGTAGCAGCAGTGTCAGCTTCCTTTCGAGTGGATCAAAGGATCTGTGGCTTTCCCTCGAGGCTTTCCCATGAGGCTTTCCCACAAGGCTGTCCCACGTGCCACCGTGCTGTGAATCGGCCCTCGGCTTGAAAAGTCGAGGCAGTGCAGGAAAAACAGGTATCCCTGGAATGGGACTGGAGACATCTGGGGGACTCTGGGAATGGTGGCACGACCCTGGAGTTCCTCTCGCCTTTCCTGTG
>NW_017202880.1:0-6223 GCF_001704415.2 Capra hircus
CGAGGATCGACTCACACCACCGTGGCACGTGGGGACAGCCCTGGGAAGCCTCGTGGGAACGTCTCGTGGAAAGCCTCGAGGGAAAGCCACAGATCCCTTGATCCACGTGAATGGAAGCGTCACACTGCTGGAACAGCCCGGGAGGAAAGCGCACTTGCATGCCCCCACTCGAAACGAGGACTGACTTCCCTGGGGAGACTCCAGAAGTACCCCAAGGTCCATGTAAGCAATAGTGAGGAATCCTCAGGTTCTGCACCGACTTCACACAAGGTCTTAGGCCCCGGCATCGACGGGAGAGGAATCCCGAGAGGCCCCCGAGCAACTCGCATGGGGACTGGCCTTTCCTGAGGCCACCAGACGCGGGTCCCTGAGGTCCCCGTCGTAAGTCAAGAGCACCTGCTGTACCTCGAGAAAATCCAGGAGGTTCTCCCCTCCAGGCGAGATGAGGCCCATTTTCCGCTAATGCGTCACGAGGTTAATCACACCTAACCTCTGGAACTGCCAAAGGGTCCTTCACACTTTGCTGCAACTTAAGAAGTTCCCGACATACTCGTCTCCACTCCAGAGGAAGCACGAGAGTCCCGCCCACATCCACAGGAGCCCGTTTCCATCTCATACCTCGAGAGGAGGATACTTTCCCTGCGTGTTCGGGAAAGAATTCCCGCTTCCCGTCGCATCTCAAGAGGAGGCACTCTCCACAGGAAAGGCGAGAGGAACTCCAGGGTCGTGCCACCATTCCCACAGTCCCCCAGATGTCTCAGTCTATTCCAGGGAAACCTGTTTTCCCTGCACTGCCTCGACTTTCAAGCCGAGGATCGACTCACACCACGGTGGCACGTGGGACAGCCCTGTGGGAAAGCCTCCTGGAAAAGCCTCATGGGAAAGCCTCGAGTGAAAGTCACAGATCCCTTGATCCACGCGAAGGGAAGCGTGACACTGCTGCTACAGCTCGGGATGAAAGCGCCCGTGCATGCCCCCACTCGAGACGAGGACTGACTTCCATGGGGAGACTCCAGAAGTACACCCAAGATCCATGTCGGCACTGAAGAGGAATCCTCAGGTTCGGGCACTGACTCCACACAAGGTCTTTGGACCCAGCATCGACGGGACTGGAGTCCGAGAGGCCCGCAAGCAACTCGCCAAGGGGACTGGCCTTTCCTGAGGCACCGGAGCGGACCTCTGAGGTCCCCGTCGTAAGTCAGAGCACCTGCCGCAACTCGACAAAATCCAGGACGTTCTCCCCTCCAGCGCGAGATGAGGCCATTCGTGCTGAGGCGTCTCGAGGCTAATCAGACCTAACCTCTGGAACATACAAAGGACCGTCACACCCTTCTGCAACTCAAGAAGTTCCCCGACATACCCGTCTCCACTCGAGAGGAAGCACGAGCGTCCCGCCCACATCTAGAGGAGCCCCGTTTCCTCCTCCTTGCTCGAGAGGAGGGATCCTTTCCCTGAGTGTTCGGGAAAGAATTCCCGGCGTTCCCGTCACATCTCAAGAGGAGGCGCTCTCCACAGGAAAGGCGAGAGGAACTCCAGGGTCGTGCCACCATTCCCAGAGTCCCCCCAGATGTCTCAGTCCTTTCCAGGGAAACCTGTTTTCCTTGCACTGCCTCGACTTTCAAGCCGAGGATCGACTCATACCACGGTGGCACGTGGGACAGCCCTGTGGGAAAGCCTCGTGGGAAAGCCTCGTTGGAAGGCCTCGGGGCAAGCCACAGATCCCTTGATCCACGCGAAGGGAAGGGACACACTGCTGCTCGCGGGGGAAAGCGCACGTGCATGCCCCCACTCGAGACGAGAACTGACCCCAGGGGAGACTCCAGAAGTACCCCAAGATCCATGTCAGCCCTGGAGAGGAATCCTCAGGTTCGGCACCGACTCCACACAAGGTCTTAGGCCCCGGCATCGACGGAGAGGAATCCCGAGAGGCCCCCAAGCAACTCGCAGGGGAATGGCCTTTCCTGAGGCCACCAGAGCGGTCCCTGAGGTCCCCGTCGTAAGTCGCGAGCACCTGCCGCAACTCGAGAAAATCCAGGAGGTTCTCCCTCCAGACGAGATGAGGCCCTTTTCCGCTGAGGCGTTCGAGGCTAATCACACCTAACATCTGGAACTTCCAAAGGGTCCTTCACACCCTTGCTGCAACTCAAGAAGTTCCCCGACATACCCGTCTCCACTCGAGAGGAAGCACGAGAGTCCCTCCCACATCCAGAGGAGCCCAATTTCCACCTCCTTGCTCGAGAGGAGAGATCCTTTCCCTGCGTGTTCGGGAAAGAATTCCCGCGTTCCCGTCGCATCTCAAGAGGAGGCGCTCTCCACAGGAAAGGCGAGAGCAACTTCAGGGCCGTGCCAACATTCCCAGAATCCCCCATATGTCTCAGTCCATTCCAGGGAAACCTGTTTTCCCTGCACTGCCTCGACTTTCAAGCTGAGGATGGACTCACACCACGGTGGTACGTGGGACAGCCCTGTGGGAAAGCCTCGAGGGGAAGCCACAGATCCCTTGATCCACGCGAAGGGAAGCGCGACACTGCAGCTACAGCTCGGGGGAAAAGCGCACGTGCATGCCCCCACTCGAGACGAGGACTGACTCCACTGGGGAGACTCCAGAAGTACCCCAAGATCAATGTCAGCACTGGAGAGGAATCCTCAGGGTCCGGCACTGACTCCACACAAAGTCTTAGGCCCGGCATCGACGGGAGAGGAATCCCGATAGGCCCCGAGCAACTCACATGGGGACTGGCCTTTCCTAAGGCCACCAGAGCGGGTCCCTGAAGTCCCCGTCGTAAGTCGAGAGCACCTGCCGAAACTCGGTAAAATACAGGAGGTTCTCCCCTGCAGGCGAGATGAGGCCAGTTTCCACTGAGGTGTCTCGAGGCTAATCACACGTGACCTCTGGACCTTCCAAAGAGTTTTCACAGTCAAGCTGCAACTCAAGAAGTTCCCCGACACACCCGTCTCCACTCAAGAGGTAGCACGATCGTCCTGGCCACATCCTGAGGAGCTCCGTTTCCGGCTCGTACCTCGAGATGAGGATCCTTTCCCTGCTTGGTCGGAAAAGAATTCCCGGCATTCCCATCGCATCTCAAGGGAGGCGCTCTCCAAAGGAAAGGGGAGAGGAACTGCAGGGTCGTGCCACCATTCCAAGACTCCCCCAGATGTGTCAGTCCGTTCCACAGGAACCTGTTTTCCCTGCACTGCCTCGGCTTTCACGCCGAGGATCGACTCACACCACCGTGACACGTGGGACAGCCCTGTGGGAAAGCCTCGTGGGAAAGACTCGAGGGAAAGCCACAGATCCCTTGGTCCACGCAAGGGGAACCGTGACACTGCTGCTACAGCATGGGAGGAAATGGCACGCTCATGCCCCCACTCGAGACTAGGCCTGACTCCCTTGTGGAGACTCCAGAAGTACCCCAAAATCCATGTCAGCACTGGAGAGGAATCCTCAGCTTCCGGCCCCGAATCCACACAAGGAGAGCACCTGCTGAAACTCGGAAATATCCAGGAGCCTCTCCATTCCAGGCGACATGAGGCCCATTTCTGCTGAGGCATCTCGAGACTAACCACACCTAACCTCTGGAACTTCCAAAGGGTCCTTTACACCCTTGCTGCAACTCAAGAAGATCCCCGACATACCCGTCTCCACTCGAGACGAAGCACGAGAGTCCCGCCTACATCCAGAGGAGCCCCGTTTCCGCCTCCTAGCTCGAGAGGAGGGATCCTTTCCCTGCGTGCTCCGGAAATAATTCCCGGCTTCCCGTCGCATCTCAAGAGCAGGCGCTCTCCCCAGGAAAGGCGAGAGGAACTCCAGGGTCGTGCCACCGTTCCAGAGTCCCGCAGATGTCTCAGTCCATTCCAGGGAAACCTGTTTTCCCTGCACTGCCTCGACTTTCAAGAGGAGGATCGACTCACACCACGGGGCACGTGGGACAGCCCTGTGGGAAAGCGTCCAGCCTCGTGGGAAAGCCTCGTGGAAAGCCTAGGGAAATCCACAGATACCTTGATCCAGGCGAATGGAAGAGCGACACTGCTGCTACAGCTCGGAGGAAATCGGACGTGAATACCCCACTCGAGACGAGGACTGACCCCTGGGGAGACTCCAGAAGTACCCCAAGATCCATGTCAGCACTGGAGAGGAATCCTCAGGTTCCGGCACCGACTCCACACAAGGTCTTAGGCCCCAGCATCGACGTTAGAGGAATCCCGAGAGGCCCCCGTGCAACTCGCATGGGACTGGCCTTTCCTGAGGCCACCAGAGCGGGTCACTGAGGTCCCCGTCGTAAGTCGAGAGCACCTGCCGCAACTCGAGAAAATCCAGGAGGTTTTCCCCTCCAGGCGAGAAGAGGCCCATTTCCCCTGAGGCGACTCGTGCTAATCACACCTAACCTTTGGAACTTCCAAAGGGTCCTTCACACCCTTGCTGCAACTCAAGAAGTTCCCCGACATACCTGTCTCCACTCGAGAGGAAGCACGACAGTCCCGCCCACATCCAGAGGAGCCCCGTTTCCGCCTCCTAGCCTGAGAGGAGGGATCCTTTCACTGTGTTCTCGGGAAAGAATTCCCGGCGTTCCCGTCGCATATCAAGAGGAGGCGCTCTCCACAGGAAAGGCGAGAGGAACTCCAGGGTCGTGCCACCCATTGCCAGAGTCCCCCAGATGTCTCCGTCCATTCCAGGGAATCCTGTTTTCCCGGCACTGCCTCGATTTTCAAGCCGAGGATCGACTCACACCACGTTGGCACGTGGGACAGCCCTGTGGGAAAGCCTCGAGGGAAAGCCACAGATCCCTTGATCCACGCGAAGGGAAGCGGACACTGCTGCTACAGCTCGGAAGGAAAGCGCACGTGCATGCCCCCACTCGAGACGAGGACTGACTCCACTGGGGAGACTCCAGAATTACCCCAAGATCCATGTCAGCACTGGAGAGGAATCCTCAGGTTCCGGCACTGACTCCACACAAGGTCTTAGGCACAAGCATCGACGGGAGAGGAATCACGAGAGGCCCCAGAGCAACTCGCATGGGGACTGGCCTTTCCTGAGGCAGCAGAGCGGGTCCCTGAGGTCCCCGTCGTAAGTCGAGGGCTCCTGCCCCAACTCGAAAAATCCAGGAGGTTCTCCCCTCCAGGCGAGATGAGGCTCATTCCGCCGAGGCGTCTCGAGGCTAATCATACCTAAACTCTGGAACTTCCAAAGGGTCCTTCACACCCTTGCTGCAACTCAAGACGTTCCCCGACATACCCGTCTCCACTCGAGAGGAAGCATGAGAATCCCACCCACATCCACAGTAGCCCCATTTCCGCCTCCTAGCTAGAGAGGAGGGATCCTTTCCCTGCGTGCTCGGGAAAGAATTCAGGGCGTTTCCGTCGCATCTCAAGAGGTGGCGCTCTCCACAGGCAAGTCGAGAGGAACTCCAGGGTCCTGCCACCATTCCCAGAGTCCACCAGATGTCTCCGTCCATTCTAGGGAAACCTGTTTTCCCTGCACTGCCTCGACTTTCAAGCCGAGGATCGACTCACACCACGGTGGCACGTGGGACAGCCTGTGGGAAAGCCTCGTGGGAAAGCCTCGTGGACAGCCCTTTGGGAAACCCTCGTGGGAAAGCTTTGATGGAAAGCCTCGAGGGAAAGGCACAGATCCCTTGATACACGAGAAGGGAAGGGTGACACTGCAGCTACAGCTCGGAGGAAAGCGCACGTGCATGCCCCACTCGAGACGAGAACTGACTCCCCAGGGAGACTCCAGAATACCCCAAGATCCATGTCAGCACTGGAGAGGAATCCTCAGGTTCCGGCACCGACTCCACACAAGATCTTAGGCCCCGGCATCGAAGGGAGAAGAATCCCGAGAAGCCCCCGAGCAAACTCGCATGGGACTGGCCTTTCCTGAGGCTACCAGAGTGGGTCCCTGAGGTCCCAGTCGGAAGTCGAGAGCACCTGCCCCAACTCGAGAAAATCTAGGAGGTTCTCCATCCACGCGAAATGAGGCCCATTTTCGCTGAGGCGTCTCGAGGCTAATCACACCTAACCACTGGAACTTACAAAGGGTCCTTCACACCCTTGCTGCAACTCAAGAAGTTCCCCGACATACCCGTCTCCACTCGAGAGGAAGCACGAGAGTCCCGCCCTCATCCAGAGGAGCCCCGTTTCCGCCTCCTAGCTCGAGAGGAGTGATCCTTTCCTGCGTGGTGAGGAAAGAATTCCCGCATTAACGTCGCATCTCAAGAGG
>NW_017202881.1:0-6223 GCF_001704415.2 Capra hircus
CCACCCGCACCAGAGGCCAAGGACAGCAGCTGGGAGAGCAACCCCATGTCCCAGGAGCGGGGGCTGCATGGGTGCAGGAGGGCCTAGAGGAGCCATCCCACGTTGAAGGTCAGGAAGGGCAGTGGTGAGGAGATACCCCTCATCCAAGGTAAAGAGCAGTGGCTGCGCTTTGCTGGAGCAGCCATGAAGAGATACCCCACGCCAAGGTAAGAGAAACCCAAGTAAATGGTAGTGTTGCAAGAGGCATCAGAGGGCAGACACACTGAAACCATACTCACAGAAAACTAGTCAATCTAATCACACTGGACCACAGCCTTGTCTAACTCAATGAAAAAGCCATGCTGTGGGGCAACCCAAGACAGGTGGGTCATGGTGGAGAGGTCTGACAGAATGTGGTCCACTGGAGAAGGGAATGGCAAACCACTTCAGTATTCTTGCCTTGAGAACCCCATGAACAGTATGAAAAGGCAAAATGATAGGATACTGAAAGAGGAACTCCCAGGTCGTAGGTGCCCAATATGCTACTGGAGATCAGTGGAGAAATAACTCCAGAAAGAATGAAGGGATGGAGCCAAAGCAAAAACAATACCCAGTGTGGATGTGACTGGTGATAGAAGCAAGGTCCGATGCTGTAAAGAGCAATATTGCATAGGAACCTGGAATGTCAGGTCCATGAATCAAGGCAAATTGGAAGTGGTCAAACAAGAGATGGCAAGAGTGAACGTCGACATTCTAGGAATCAGCGAACTAAAATGGACTGGAATGGGTGAATTTAACTCAGATGACCATTATATCTACTACTGTGGGCAGGAATCCCTTAGAAGAAATGGAGTAGCCATCATGGTCAACAAAAGAGTCCGAAATGCAGTACTTGGATGCAATCTCAAAAACGACAGAATGATCTCTGTTCATTTCCAAGGCAAACCATTCAATATCAGTAATCCAAGTCTATGCCCCAACCAGTAACGCTGAAGAAGCTGAAGTTGAACGGTTCTATGAAGACCTACAAGACCTTTTAGAACTAACACCCAAAAAAGATGTCCTTTTCATTATAGGGGACTGGAATGCAAAAGTAGGAAGTCAAGAAACACCTGGAGTAACAGGCAAATTTGGCCTTGGAATGAATGAAGCAGGGCAAAGGCTAATAGAGTTTTGCCAAGAGAATGCACTGGTCATAGCAAACACCCTCTTCCAACAACACAAGAGAAGACTCTACACATGGACATCACCAGATGGTCAACACCGAAATCAGATTGATTATATTCTTTGCAGCCAAAGATGGAGAAGCTCTATACAGTCAGCAAAAACAAGACCAGGAGCTGACTGTGGCTCAGATCATGAACTCCTTATTGCCAAATTCAGACTTAAATTGAAGAAAGTAGGGAAAACCACTAGACCATTCAGGTATGACCTAAATCAAATCCCTTATGATTATACAGTGGAAGTGAGAAATAGATTTAAGGGCCTAGATCTGATAGATAGAGTGCCTGATGAACTATGGACGAGGTTCGTGACATTGTACAGGAGACAGGGATCAGACCATCCCCATGGAAAAGAAATGCAAAAAAGCAAAATGGCTGTCTGGGAGGCCTTACAAATAGCTGTGAAAAGAAGAGAAGTGAAAAGCAAAGGAGAAAAGGAAAGATATAAGCATCTGAATGCAGAGTTCCAAAGAATAGCAAGAAGAGATAAGAAAGCCTTCCTCAGTGATCAATGCAAAGAAATAGAGGAAAACAACAGAATGGGAAAGACTAGAGATCTCTTCAAGAAAATTAGAGATACCAAGGGAACATTTCATGCAAAGATGGGCTCAATAAAGGACAGAAATGGTATGGACCTAACAGAAGCAGAAGATATTAAGAAGAGGTGGCAAGAATACACAGAAGAACTGTACAAAAAAGATCTTCATGACCCAGATAATCACGATGGTGTGATCACTCACCTAGAGCCAGACATCCTGGAATGTGAAGTCAAGTGGGCCTTAGAAAGCATCACTACGAACAAAGCTAGTGGAGGTGATGGAATTCCAGTTGAGCTATTTCAAATCCTGAAAGATGATGCTGTGAAAGTGCTGCACTCAATATGCCAGCAAATTTGGAAAACTCAGCAGTGGCCACAGGACTGGAAAAGGTCAGTTTTCATTCCAATCCCAAAGAAAGGCAATGCCAAAGAATGCTCAAACTACCCACAATTGCACTCATCTCACATGCTAAAGTAATGCTCAAAATTCTCCAAGCCAGGCTTCAGCAATACGTGAACCGTGAACTTCCAGATGTTCAAGCTGGTTTTAGAAAAGGCAGAGGAACCAGAGATCAAATTGCCAACATCCGCTGGATCATGGAAAAAGCAAGAGAGTTCCAGAAAAACATCTATTTTGACTATGCCAAAACTAGCCTTTGACTACCCTGGGATGTTGGCAATTTGATCTCTGGTTCCTCTGCCTTTTCTAAAACCAGCTTGAACATCAGGAAGTTCACGTTCACGTATTGCTGAAGCCTGGCTTGGAGAATTTTGAGCATTACTTTACTAGCATGTGAGATGAGTGCAATTGTGGTAGTTTGAGCATTCTTTGGCATTGCCTTTCTTTGGGATTGGAATGAAAACTGACCTTTTCCAGTCCTGTGGCCACTGCTGAGTTTTCCAAATTTGCTGGCATATTGAGTGCAGCACTTTCACAGCATCATCTTTCAGGATTTGAAATAGCTCAACTGGAATTCCATCACCTCCACTAGCTTTGTTCGTAGTGATGCTTTCTAAGGCCCACTTGACTTCACATTCCAGGATGTCTGGCTCTAGGTGAGTGATCACACCATCGTGATTATCTGGGTCATGAAGATCTTTTTGTACAGTTCTTCTGTGTATTCTTGCCACCTCTTCTTAATATCTTCTGCTTCTGTTAGGTCCATACCATTTCTGTCCTTTATCGAGCCCATCTTTGCATGAAATGTTCCCTTGGTATCTCTAATTTTCTTGAAGAGATCTCTAGTCTTTCCCATTCTGTTGTTTTCCTCTATTTCTTTGCATTGATCACTGAGGAAGGCTTTCTTATCTCTTCTTGCTATTCTTTGGAACTCTGCATTCAGATGCTTATATCTTTCCTTTTCTCCTTTGCTTTTCGCTTCTCTTCTTTTCACAGCTATTTGTAAGGCCTCCCAGACAGCCATTTTGCTTTTTTGCATTTCTTTTCCATGGGATGGTCTTGATCCCTGTCTCCTGTACAATGTCACGAACCTCATTCCATAGTTCATCAGGCACTCTATCTATCAGATCTAGGCCCTTAAATCTATTTCTCACTTCCACTGTATAATCATAAGGGATTTGATTTAGGTCATACCTGAATGGTCTAGTGGTTTTCCCTACTTTCTTCAATTTAAGTCTGAATTTGGCAATAAGGAGTTCATGATCTGAGCCACAGTCAGCTCCTGGTCTTGTTTTTGCTGACTGTATAGAGCTTCTCCATCTTTGGCTGCAAAGAATATAATCAATCTGATTTCGGTGTTGACCATCTGGTGATGTCCATGTGTAGAGTCTTCTCTTGTGTTGTTGGAAGAGGGTGTTTGCTATGACCAGTGCATTTTCTTGGCAAAACTCTATTAGCCTTTGCCCTGCTTCATTCCATTCCAAGGCCAAATTTGCCTGTTACTCCAGGTGTTTCTTGACTTCCTACTTTTGCATTCCAGTCCCCTATAATGAAAAGGACATCTTTTTTGGGTGTTAGTTCTAAAAGGTCTTGTAGGTCTTCATAGAACTTCAACTTCAGCTTCTTCAGCGTTACTGGTTGGGGCATAGACTTGGATTACTGTGATATTGAATGGTTTGCCTTGGAAATGAACAGAGATCATTCTGTCGTTTTTGAGATTGCATCCAAGTACTGCATTTCGGACTCTTTTGTTGACCATGATGGCTACTCCATTTCTTCTAAGGGATTCCTGCCCACAGTAGTAGATATAATGGTCATCTGAGTTAAATTCACCCATTCCAGTCCATTTTAGTTCGCTGATTCCTAGAATGTCGACGTTCACTCTTGCCATCTCTTGTTTGACCACTTCCAATTTGCCTTGATTCATGGACCTAACATTCCAGGTTCCTATGCAATATTGCTCTTTACAGCATCGGACCTTGCTTCTATCACCAGTCACATCCACAGCTGGGTATTGTTTTTGCTTTGGCTCCATCCCTTCATTCTTTCTGGAGTTATTTCTCCACTGATCTCCAGTAGCATATTGGGCACCTACGACCTGGGGAGTTCCTCTTTCAGTATCCTATCATTTTGCCTTTTCATACTGTTCATGGGGTTCTCAAGGCAAGAATACTGAAGTGGTTTGCCATTCCCTTCTCCAGTGGACCACATTCTGTCAGACCTCTCCACCATGACCCGCCGTCTTGGGTTGCCCCAGGCATGGCTTAGTTTCATTGAGTTAGACAAGGCTGTGGTCCTAGTGTGATTAGATTGACTAGTTTTCTGTGAGTATGGTTTCAGTGTGTCTGCCCTCTGATGCCCTCTTGCAACACCTACCATCTTACTTGGGTTTCTCTTACCTTGGGTGGGGTATCTCTTCATGGCTGCTCCAGCAAAGCGCAGCCACTGCTCCTTACCTTGGACGAGGGGTATCTCCTCACCACCTGCCCTTCCTGACCTTCACGTGGATGGCTGTTTGGAGATACCCTCGTCCAAGGTAGCTGATGCTGGAGCAGCCCACCCACATGTAAGAGAAACCAATGCAAGAGGGCATGCACACTGAACCATAATCACAGAAAACTAGTCAATCTAATCACTAGGACCACAGCCTTGTCTAACTCAATGAAACCAAAGCCATGTGCGGGGCACCCAAGACGGGCGGGTCATGGTGGAGAGGTCTGACAAAATGTGGTCCACTGGAGAAGGAATAAACCACTTCAGTATTCTTGCCTTGAGAACCCATGAACAGTATGAAAAGGCAAAATGATAGGATACTGAAAGAGGAACTCCCAGGTCGGTAGGTGCCCAATATGCTACTGGAGATCAGTGGAGAAATAACTCCAGAAAGAATGAAGGGATGGAGCCAAAGCAAAAACAATACCCAGCTGTGGATGTGACTGGTGATAGAAGCAAGTCCGATGCTGTAAAGAGCAATATTGCATAGGAACCTGGAATGTCAGGTCCATGAATCAAGGCAAATTGGAAGTGGTCAAACAGGAGATGGCAAGAGTGAACGTTGACATTCTAGGAATCAGTGAACTAAAATGGACTGAATGGGTGAATTTAACTCAGATGACCATTATATCTACTACTGTGGGCAGGAATCCCTTAGAAGAAATGGAGTAGCCATCATGGTCAACAAAGAGTCCAAAATGCAGTACTTGGATGCAATCTCAAAAACGACAGAATGATCTCTGTTCATTTCCAAGGCAAACCATTTAATATCACAGTAATCCAAGCCTATGCCCCAACCAGTAAGCTGAAGAAACTGAAGTTCTATGAAGACCTACAAGACCTTTTAGAACTAACATCCAAAAAAGATGTCCTTTTCATTATAGGGGACTGGAATGCAAAAGTAGGAAGTCAAAAAACACCTGGAGTAACAGGCAAATTTGGCCTTGGAATATGGAATGAAGCAGGCAAAGGCTAATAGAGTTTTGCCAAGAAAATGCACTGGTCATAGCAAACACCCTCTTCCAACAACACAAGAGAAGACTCTACACATGGACATCACCAGATGGTCAACACTGAAATCAGATTGATTATATTCTTTTGGAGAAGATGGAGAAGCTCTATACAGTCAGCAAAAACAAGACCGGAGCTGACTGTGGCTCAGATCATGAACCCCTTATTGCCAAATTCAGACTTAAATTTGAGAAAGTAGGGAAAACCACTAGACCATTCAGGTATGACCTAAATCAATCCCTTATGATTATACAGTGGAAGTGAGAAATAGATTTAAGGGGCCTAGATCTGATAGATAGAGTGCCTGATGAACTATGGAATGAGGTTCATGACATTGTACAGGAGACAGGGATCAAGACCATCCCCAGAAAAAGAAATGCAAAAAAGCAAAATGGCTGTCTGAGGAGGCTTACAAATAGCTGTGAAAGAAGAGAGGCGAAAAGCAAAGGAGAAAAGGAAAGATATAAGCATCTGAATGCAGAGTTCCAAAGAATAGGCAAGGAGAGTTAAGAAAGCCTTCCTCAGTGATCAATGCAAAGAAATAGAGGAAAAACAACAGAATGGGAAAGACTAGGATCT
>NW_017202882.1:0-6223 GCF_001704415.2 Capra hircus
CCTTAGGAAAGACCAGTCCCCATGCGAGTTGCTAGAGGGCCTTCTCGGGATTCCTCACCGGTAGATGCCGGGGCCCAAGACCTTGTGTGGAGTGGGGCCAGAACCTGAGTATTCCTCTCTCCAGTGCTGACATGTTTTTGGGATACTTCTGAAGTCTCCCAAGGGGAATCAGTCCTCGTCTCGAGTGGGGCATGCGCATGCCCCCTTCCTCCCGAGCTGTAGCAGCAGTGTCATGCTTCCCGTCGCGTGGATCAATGGATTCTGTGGCTTTTCCTCTAGGCTTTTCCTAGAGGCTTTTCCCACGAGCTTTCCCACAGGGCTGTCCCCGTGCCACCGTGGTGTGAGGCGATCCTCGGCATGAAAGTTTAGGCACTCTGTAAAAACAAGATCCTCTGGAATGGACTGAGACATCTGGGGACGCTTGAAATGGTGGCACGACCATGGAGTTCCTCTCTCCCTTCCTGTGGAGAGCGCCTCCACCTGAGATGCGACGGGAATGCCGGAAGTTCTTTCCCGAACAAGCAGGGAAGGATCCCTGATCTCTAGCTAGGAGGATGAAACGGGGCTACTCTGGATGTGGGCAGGACCCTCGTTTTTCCTCTCGAGTGGAGATGAGAATGTCGGGGAACTTCTTGAGTTGCAGCAAGGGTGTGAAGGACCCTTTGGAAGTTCCAGAGATTAGATGTAATTAGCCTCGAGACACCTCATTGGAAATGGGCCTCATCTCGCCTGGAGGGGAGAACCTCCTGGATTTTCTCGAGTTGCGGCAGGTGCTCCCGACTTACGACGGGGACCTCAGGGACCCGCTCTGGTGGCTTCATCAAAGGCCAGTCCCCATGCCAAATGCTGGGGGCTTTCTCTTTGATAACTCTCCTGTTGATGCCCGGGCCGAACAACTTGTGTGGATTCGGGGCCGGTACCTGAGGTTTCCTCTGCAGTGCTGACATGGATATTGGGGTTCTTCTGGAGTCTCCCCTGGAGAGTCAATCCTCTCTCTCAAGTGAGGGCACGCACGTGTGCTTTCCCTCCCGAGCTGTAGCAGCAGGGTCACGCTTCCCTTCGCTTGATTCAAGGATCTGTGGCATTCCTCGAGGCTTTCCCACGAGCCTTTCCCACGAGGATTTCCCACAGGGCTGTCCCACGTGCCACCGTGGAGTGAGTCGATCCTGAGTCGATCCTCGCTTGAAAGTCGAGGCAGTGCAGGGAAAACAGGTTTCCTGGAATGGAACTGAGACATCTGGGGACTCTGGGAATGGTGGCACGACCCTGGAGTTCCTCTCGCCTTTCCTGTGGAGGGCGCCTCCTCTTGAGATGCGACGGGAACACCTGGAATTCTTTCCCGACCACGCAGGGAAAGGATCCCTCCTCTCGAGCTAGGAGGCGGAAATGGGGCCCTCTGATGTGGACGGGACGCTCGTGCTTCCCTCTCGAGTGAGACGGGTATGTCGGAGAACTTCTTGATTTGCGGCAAGGTTGTGAAGGACCCTATGGAAGTCCCAGAGGTTAGGTGTGATTACCTCTCGAGACGCCTCAGCGGAAATGGGCCTCATCTCGCCTGAGGGGAGAACCTCCTGGATTTTCTCGAGTTGCGGCACGAGCTCTCGACTTAGGACGGGGACCTCAGGGCCCGCTCTGGTGGCCTCAGGAAAGGCCAGTCCCCATGTGAGTTGCTCGGGGGCCTCTCGGGATTCCTCTCCCATCGATGCGGGCCTAAGGCCTTGTGTGGAATCGGTGCCGGAACCTGACGATTCCTCTCCAGTGCTGACATGGATCTTGGGGTACTTTTGGAGTCTCCCAGGGAGTCAGTCCTCGTCTCTAGTGGGGCATGCACGTGCGCTTTCCTCCTGAGCTGTAGCAGCATTGTCACGCTTCCCTTTGCGAGGTGAAGGGATCTGTGGCTTTCCCTGAGGCTTTTCCATGAGGCTTTCCCACGAGGCTTTCCACAGGCTTTCCCCACAGGGCTGTCCCACGTGCCACCGTGGTGTGAGTCGATCCTCGGCTTGAAAGTCGAGGGCAGTGCAGGGAAAAAAGGTTTCCCTGGATGGACTGAGACATCTGGGGGACTCTGGGAATGGTGGCACAGCCCTGGAGTTCCTCTCCCTTTCCTGTGGAGAGCGCCTCCTCTTGAGATGCGACGGGAACGCCGGGAATTCTTTCCGACACGCAGGGAAAGCATCCTCCTCTCGAGCTAGGAGGCGGAAACGGGTTCCTCTGGATGTGGGGGAACTCTCCTGCTTCTCTCGAGTGGAGACGGTATGTCGGGGAACTTCTTGAGTTGCAGCAAGGGTGTGAAGGACCCTTTGAAGTTCCAGAGGTTAGGTGTGATTAGCCTCGAGACGCCTCAGCGGAAATGGGCCTCATCTCGCCTGGAGGGGAGAACCTCCTGGATTTTCTCGAGTTGCGGCAGGTGCTCTCGACTTACGAATGGAACTTCAGGGACCCCGCTCCGGTGGCCTCAGGAAAGGCCAGTCCCATGCGAGTTGCTCGGCGGCCTCTCGGGATTCCTCTCCCGTAGATGCCGGGGCCTAAGATCTTGTGTGGAGCCGGTGTCGGAACCTGAGGATTCCTCTCCAGTGCTGACATGGATCTTGGGGTACTTCTGGAGTCTCCCCAGGGTAGTCAGTCCTCGTCTCGAGTGGGGCATGGATGTGCGCTTTCCTCCGGAGCTTTAGCAGCAGTGTCGCGCTTCCCTTCGCGTGGATCAAGGGATCTGTAGCTTTCCTCGAGGCTTTCCCTCGAGGCTTTCCCACGAGGCTTTCCCACAGGGCTGTCCCACGTGCAACCGGTGTTGTGAGTCGATCCTCGGCTTGAAAAGTCGAGGCAGTGCAGGGTTTACAGGTTCCCTGGAATGGACTGAGACATATGGAGGGACTCAGGGAATGGTGGCACGACACTGGAGTTCCTCTCGCCTTTTCCTGTGGAGAGCGCCTCCTCTTGAGATGCGACGAGAATGCCGGGAATTCTTTCCCGACCACGCAGGGAAAGGATCCCTCCTCTGGAGCTAGGAGGCGGAAACGGGGCTCCTCTTGATGTGGGCGGAACTCTTGTGCTTCCTCTCGAGTGGAGACGCGTAAGTCGGGGAATTTCTTGAGTTGCCGCAAGGGTGTGAAGGACCCTTTGGAAGTTCCAGAGGTTAGGTGTGATTAGACTCGAGACACCTCAGCGGAAATGGGCCTCATCTCGCCTGGAAGGATTACCTCCTGAATTTTCTCGAGTTGCGGCAGAATCTCGACTTACGACGGGGACCTCAGGGACCCGCTCTGGTGGCCTCAGGAAAGGCCAGTCCCATGCGAGTTGTTCGGGGCCTCTCCCGTCGATGCTGGCCTAAGATCTTGTGTGGAGTTGGTGCTAGAACCTGAGGATTCCTCTCCAGTGCTGACATGGATCTTGGGGTACTTCTGGAGTCTCTCAGGGCAGTCAGTCCTCTACTCGAGGGGGCATGCACGTGCGCTTTCCACCCGAGCTGTAGCAGCAGTGTCACGCTTCCCTTCATGTGGATCAAGGGATCTGTGGCTTTCCCTCGAGGCTTTCCCAAGAGGCTTTCCCACGAGGCTTTCCCACAGGGCTGTCCCACGTGCCACCGTGGTCTGAGTCGATCCTCGGCTTGAAAGTCGAGGCAGTGCAGGGAATACAGGTTCCCTGGAATGGACTGAGACATCTGGGGGACTCTGGGAATGGTGGCACGTACCTGGAGTTCCTCTCCCTTTTCCTCTGGAGAGCGCCTCCTCTTGAGATGGGACGGAAACGCCGCGAATTCTTCCCGACCACGCAGGGAAAGGATCAAACCTCTCGAGCTAGGAGGCGGAAACGTGGCTCCTCTTGATGTGGGCGGGACTTTCCTGCTTCCTCTCGAGTGGAGACGGGTATGTCGGGAATTCTTGAGTTGCAGCAAGGGTGTGAAGGACCCTTTGGAAGTTCCAGAGGTTAGGTGTGATTTTCCTGGAGACGCCTCAGCGGGAATGGGCCTCATCTCGCCTGGAGGGGAGAACCTCCTGGATTTTCCTGAGTTGCGGCAGGTGCTCTCGACTTACGACGGGGACCTCAGGGACTCGCTCTGGTGGCCTCAGGAAAGGCCAGTCCCCATGCCAGTTTGCTCGGGGGCCTCTCGGGATTCCTCTCCCTCGATGACGGGCCTAAGACCTTGTGTGGAGTCAGTGCTGGAACCTGGGGATTCCTCTGCAGTGCCGACATGGATCTTCGGGGACTTCTGAAGTCTCCCCAGAGGCGTAAGTCCTCGTCTCGAGTGTGTGCATGCACGTGCGCTTTCCTCCCGAGCTGTAGCAGCAGTGTCACGCTTCCTTCGCTTGATCAAGGGATCAGGGCTTTCCCTCGAGGCTTTTCCCACGAGGCTTTCCCACGAGGCTTTCCCACAGGGCTGTCCCACGTGCCACCGTGGTGTGAGTCGATCCTCGGCTTGAAAGTCGAGGCAGTGCAGGGAAAACAGGTTTCCCTGGAATGGACTGAGACAGCTGGGTGACTCTGGGAATGGGGCCTGATCCTGGAGTTCTTCTCGCCTTTCCTGTGGAGAGCGCCTCCTCTTGAGATGCGACGGGAACGCTAGAATTCTTTCCCGACCACGCAGGGAAAGGATCCCTCCTCTCGAGCTAGCAGGCGGACACGGGGCCATTCTGGATATGGGCGGGACTCTCCGATTCCTCTAGAGTGGAGACGGGTATGTCGGGGAACTTCCTGAGTTGCAGCAAGGGTGTGAAAGACCCTTTGGATGTTCCAGAGTTTAAGTGTGATTACCCCCTAGTTGCCTCTGCGGAAATGGGCGTCATCTCGCCTGGAGGGGAGAACCTCCTGGATTTTTCTTGAGTTGAGGCAGGTGCTCTCGACTTACGACGGGGACCTCAGGGATCCGCTCTGGTGGCCTCAGGAAAGGCCAGTCCCATTGAGTTGCTCGGGGCCTCTTGGGATTCCCTCTCCGTCGATGCTGGGCCTAAGACCTTGTGTGGACTCAGTGCCGGAACCTGAGGATTCCTCTCCAGTGCCGACATGGATCTTGGGTACTTTGGAGTCTCCCCAGGGGAGTCAGTCCTCGTCTCGAGAGGGCATGCACGTGCGATTTCCTCCCGAGCTGTAGCAGCAGTGTCACGCTTCCTTTTCGTGGATCAAGGGATCTGTGGCTTTCCCTCGAGGCTTGCCCAGGAGGCTTTCCCACAGGGCTGTCCCACGTGCCACCGTGGTGTGAGTCGATCCTCGGCTTGAAAGTCGAGGCAGTGCAGGGAAAACAGGTTTCCCTGGAATGGACTGAGACATCTGGGGACTCTGGGAATGGTGGCACGACCCTGGAGTTCCTCTCGCCTTTCCTGTGGAGAGCGCCTCCTCTTGAGATGCGACGGAAATGCCGGGAATTCTTTCCCGACCACGCAGTGGAAGGATCCCTCCTCTCTAGCTAGGAGGCGGAAACGGGGCTCCTCTGGATGAGGTGACTCTCGTGCTTCCTCTCGAATGGAGACGGGTATGTCGCGGAACTTCTTGAGTTACAGCAAGGGTGTGAAGGACCTTTGGAAGTTCCAGAGGTTAGGTGTTATTAGCCTCGAGACGCCTCAGCGGAAATGGGCCTCATCTCGCCTGGAGGGGAGAACCTCCTGGATTTTCTCGAGTTGCAGCAGGTGCTCTCAACTTACGTCGGGGACTTCAGGGACCCGCTCTGGTGGCCTCAGGAAAGGCCAGTCCCATGCGAGTTGCTCGGGGGCCTCTCGGGATTCCTCTCCCGTCGATGCCGGGGCCTAAGACTGCCGGGAGCCAGTGTGAGGAAGCCCGCCCGTGACAAGGTTATGAGGAAGGAAGCTGACATACGCAAGGCGTGCTCAGACTTCAGGGACCCCCCTCTGGAAATTTTTAAGCATGTACCCCAACAAAAATCTGCCGGTTTTTGTGCTCTGCTTTTTCACTCTTCTGACCTTTTCTGGAAAAAGTCAATTCAGGGCGTTAGTCTTCTGCATTTGAAAGAGTGTTTCAATACAGAAACCTCTGATGGCTTTCTAGCCTGCCTGTTGGGACTCGTACAGCTTCGCTTGTGATTGTTTGAGGCCTCCTGACCGCAGGAGGCACAGGAAGCTTAAAACATCCTAGGAATGCAGGAGCTTCGAGGAGTCAAAATCTTTAGAATAGGACTGATTAAAAGTTTCATTTTTGGGTCAATGCTTGCTGCCAAATTTTTCATATACCTTTATTTTTTAGATATAGTTGGTATATAGAAAAACAAGTAGTAGAC
>NW_017202883.1:0-6223 GCF_001704415.2 Capra hircus
GCTTTCCTCGAGGCTTTCCCACAGGGCTGTCCCACGTGCCACCGTGGTGTGAGTCGATCCTCGTCTTGAAAGTCGAGGCAGTGCAGGGAAAAAAGGTTTCCTGGAATGGACTGAGATCTGGGGGACTCTGGGAATGGTGGACGACCCTGGAGTTCCTCTCGCCTTTCCTGTGGAAGCGTCCCTCTTGAGATGCGACGGGAACGCCGAGAATTCTTTCCCGAACACGCAGGGAAAGGATCCCTCCTCTCGAGCTATGAGGCGGAAACGGGGCTCCTCTGGATGTGGTGCGACTCTCGTGCTTCCTCTCGAGTGGAGACGGGTATGTCGGGGAACTTCTTGTGTTGCAGCAAGGATGTGAAGAACGTTTTGGAAGTTCCAGAGTTTAGGTGTGATTAACCTGGGGACGCCTCAGAGGAAATGGGCCTCATGTCGCCTGGAGGGGAGAACCTCCTGGATTTTCTCGAGTTGCGGCAGGTGCTCTCGACTTATGACGGGGACCTCAGGGACCCGCTCTAATGGCCTCAGGAAAGGCCAGTCCCCATGCTAGTTACTCGGGCCTCTCGGATTCCTCTCCCGTCGATGCCGGGGCCTAAGACCTTGTTTGGAGTCGGAGCCGGAACGTGAGGATTCCTCTCCAGGGCTGACGTGGATCTTGGGGTACTTCTGGACTCTCCTCAGGGTAGTCAGTCCTCGTCTCGAGTGGGGGCATGCACGTGCGCTTTCCTCCGAGCTGTAGCAGCAGTGTCGTGCTTCTCTTCGCGTGGATCAAGGGATCAGGGCCTTTCCCACGACGCTTCACATAGGGCTGTCCCACGTGCCACCGTGATGTGAGTCGATCCTCGGATTGAAAGTCGAGGCAGTGCAGGGAAAACAGGTTTCCCTGAAATGAACGGAGACATCTGTTGACTCTGGAATGGTGGCACGACGCTGGAGTTCCTCTCGCCTTTCCTGTGAAGAGCGCTCCCTCTTGAGATTCGACGGGATCGCCGGGAATTCTTTCCGACCACGCAGGGAAAGGATCCCTCTCTCGAGCTAGGAGTCGGAAACGGGGCTCCTCTGGATGTTGCGGGGGACTCTCGTGCTTCCTCTCGAGTGGAGACGGGTATGTCGGGGAACTTCTTGAGTTGGCAGCAAGGGTGTGAAGGACCCGTTGGAAGTTCCAGATGTTAGATGTGATTAGCCTCGAGACGCCTCTGCGGAAATGGGCTCATCTCGCCTGGAGGGGAGAACCTCATGGATTTTCTCGAGTTGCGGCAGGTGCTCTCGGACTTACGACTGGGACCTCAGGGACCCGCTCTGGGGCCTCAGGAAAGGCCATTCCCCATGCGAGTTGTCCGGGGGCCTCTCGGGATTCCTCTCCCGTCGATGCCGGGGCCTAAGTCCTTGTGTGGAGTCAGTGCCGGAACGTGAGGATTCCTCTCCAGTGCTGACATGGATCTTGGGGTACTTCTGGAGTCTCCCCAGTGGAGTCAGTCCTCGTCTCGAAGGGAGGCCATGCACGTGCGGCTTTCCTCCCCAGCTTTTGCAGCAGTGTCACGCTTCCCTTTGCTTGGATCAAGGGATCTGTGGCTTTTCCCTCGAGGATTTCCCGCAGGGCTTTCCCCACAGGGCTGTCCCACGTGCCACCGGGTTTGAGTCGCTCCTCGGCTTGAAAGTCGAGGGAGTGCAGGGAAACAGGTTTCCCTGGAATGGACTGAGACATCTGGGGGACTCTGGGAATGGTGGCACGACCCTGGAGTCCCTCTCGGCCTTTCCTGTGAAGAGCGCCTCCACTTGAGATGCGACGGGAATGAGGGGAATTGTTTCCCGAGCACGAAGGGAAAGGATCCCTCCTCTCGAGCTAGGAGGCGGAAATGGGGCTCCTCTGGATGTGGGCGGGACTCTCGTGCTTGCCTTTCGAGTGGAGACAGGTATGTCCGGGAACTTCTTGCGTTGCAGCAAGGGTGTGAAGAACACTTTGGAAGTTCCAGAGGTTAGGTGTGATTAGCTTGGAGACGCCTCAGCGGAAATGGGCCTCATCTCGCCTGGAGGGGAGAACCTCCTGGATTTTCTCGAGTTGCGGCAGGTGCTATCGACTTACGTCGGGGACCTCCAGGGACCCGCTCTGGTGGCCTCAGGAAAGGCCAGTCCCCTTGGCGAGTTGCTCGGGGGGCCTCTCGGGATTCCTCTCCCCATCGATGCCGGGGCCTAAGACCTTGTGTGGAGTCGGTGCCGGGAAACTGAGGATTCCTCTCCAGTGCTGAAATGGATCATGGTGTACTTCTGGAGTCTCCCCAAGGCAGTCAGTCCTCGTCTCGTGTGGGGGCATGCACGTGCGCTTTCCTCCCGAAGCTGTAGCAGGAGTGTCATATTTCCCGTCGAGTCGATCAAGGGATCCGTGGCTTTCCCTCGAGGCTTTCCCACAGGGCTTTCCCGGCAGGGCTGTCCCACGTGCCACCGTGGTGTGAGTCGATCCTCAGCTTGAAAGTCCGAGGCAGTGCAGGGAAAACAGGTTTCCCTGGAATGGACTGAGACATCTGGGGGACTCTGGGAATGGTGGCACGAACCTGGAGTTCCTCTCGCCTTTGCTGTGGAGAGCGCCTCCTCTTGAGATGCGACGGGAACGCCGGGAATTCTTACCCGACCACGCAGGGAAAGGATCCCTCGTCTCAAGCCAGGAGGCGGAAACGGGGCTCCTCTGGATGTGGGCGGGACTCTAGTGCTTCTTCTTGTGTGGAGACTGGTATATCGGGAACTTCTTGAGTTGCAGCGAGGGTGTGAAGAACCCTGTGGAAGTTCCAGAGGTTAGGTTGTGATTAGCCTGGAGACGCCTCAGCGGAAATGGGCCTCAACTCGCCGGGAGGGGAGAACCTCCTGTATTTTCCTCGAGTTGCAGCAGGTGCTCTAGTCTTACGACGGGGACCTCAGGGACTCGCTCTGGTGGCCTCAGGAAAGGCCATTCCCATGCGAGTTGCTCGGGGCCTCTCGGGGATTCCTCTCCGTCGATGCCGGGGCCTAAGACCTTGTGTGGAGTGGGTGCTGGAACCTGAGGATTCCTCTCCAGTGCTGACATGAATCTTGGGGTACTTCTGGAGTCTCCCCAGTGGAGTCAGCCCTCGTCTCGAGTGGGGGAATGCACGTGCCCTTTCCTCCCGAGCTGTAGCAGCAGTGTCCGCTTCCCTTCGCGTGGATCAAGGGAACTGGTCGCTTTCGCCTCGAGGGCTTTCCCAGGAGGCTTCCCACAAGGCTGTCCCACGTGCCACCGTGGTGTGAGTCGATCCTGGGCTTGAAAGTCGAGGCAGTGCAGGGAAAACAGGTTTCCCTGGAATGGACTGAGGAATCTGGGGGACTCTGGAATGGTGGCACGACACTGAGTTCCTCTCGCCTTTCCTGTGGAGAGCGCCTCCTATTGAGATGCGACGGGAACGCCAGGAATTCTTTCCCGGAGCACGCAGGGAAAGGATCCCTTTTCTCGAGCTAGGGGGCGGAAATGGGTTACTGTGGATGTGGGTGGGGGCTCTCGTGCTTCCTCTCGAGTGGAGTCGGGTATGTCGGGCAAACTTCTTGAGTTGCAGCAAGGGTGTGAAGGACCCTTTGGAAGTTCCAGAGGTTAGGTGTGATTAGCCTCGAGACGCCTCAGCGGAAATGGGCTCATCTCACCTGGATGGGAGAACCTCCTGGATTTTCTCGAGTTGCGGCAGGTGCCTCGACTTACGACGGGGACCTCAGGGACCCGCTATGGTGGCCTCAGGAATGGCCAGTCCCCATGTGAGTAGCTCGCGGGCCTCTCGGATTCTCTCTCCGTAGATGCCGGGGCCTAAGATCTTGTGTGGAGTAGGTGCTGGAACCTGAGGATTCCTCTCCAGTGCTGACATGGATCTTGGGGTACTTCTGGAGTCTCCCCAGTGGAGTCAGCCCTCGTCTCGAGTGGGGGAATGCACGTGCGCTTTCCTCCCGAGCTGTAGCAGCAGTGTCACGCTTCCATTCCCGTGGATCAAGGGATCTGTCGCTTTCCCTCGAGGCTTTCCCACGAGGCTTTCCCACGAGCTTTCCCGAGGCATTCCCACAGGGCTGTCCCACGTGCCACCGTGGTGTGAGTCGATCCTCGGCTTGAAAGTCAAGGCAGTGCAGGGAACACTGGTTTCCCTGGAATGGACGCAGTCATTTGGGGGACTCTGGGAATGGTAGCACGACCCTGGAGTTCCTCTCGCCTTTCCTGTGGAGAGCGCCTGCTCTTGAGATGAGACAGGAATGCCGGGAATTCTTTCCCGACACGCAGGAAAGGATCCCTCTTCTCGAGCTAGGAGACGGAAACGGGGCTCCTCTGGATGTGGGCGGGACTCTCGTGCTTCCTCTCGAGTGGAGACGGGTATGTCGGGAACTTCTTGAGTTGCAGCAAGGGTGTGAAGGACCCTTTGGAAGTTCCAGAGTTTAGGTGTGATTAGCCTCGAGACGCCTCAGCGGAAATGGGCCTCATGTCGCCTGCAGGGAGAACCTCCTGGATGTTCTCGAGCTTCGGCAGGTGCTCTCGACTTATGACGGGTACATCAGGGACTCGCTCTGGTGGCCTCAGGAAAGGCCATTCCCCATGCGAGTTGCTCGGTGCCTCTCGGGATTCCTCTCCCGTCGATGCCGTGGCCTAAGACCTTGTGTGGATTCAGTGCCGAACCTGAGGATTCCTCTCCAGTGCTGACATGGATCTTGGGGTACTTCTGGAGTCTCCCCAGGGGAGTCAGTCCTCGTTTCGAGTGGGGGCATGCACGTTCGCTTTCCTCCCCAGCTGTTGCAGCAGTGTCACGATTCCCATCAAGTGGATCAAGGGATCTTTGGCTTTCCCTCGAGGCTTTCCCGCGAGGCTTTCCCACAGGCTGTCCCACGTGCCCCGTGGTGTGAGTCGAACCTCGGCTTGAAAGTCGAGGCAGTGCAGGGAAAACAGGTTTCCCTGGAATGGACTGAGGCATCTGGGGGACTCTGGGAATGGTGGCACGACCCTGGAGTTCCTCTCGCCTTTCCTGTGGAGAGCGCCTCCTATTGAGTTGCGACGGGAATGCTGGGAATTCTTCCCGAGCACGCAGGGAAAGGATCCCTTTTCTCGAGCTAGGAGGCGGAAATGGGTTACTCTGGATGTGGGTGGGCTCTCGTGCTTCCTCTCGAGTGGAGTCGGGTATGTCGGCGAAATTCTTGAGTTCCAGCAAGGGTGTGAAGGACCCTTTGGAAGTTCCAGAGGTTAGGTGTGATTAGCCTCGAGACGCCTCAGCGGAAATGGCCTCATCTCGCCTGCACGGGAGAACCTCCTGGATTTTCTCGAGTTGCGGCGGGTGCTCTCGACTTAAGACGGGGACCACAGGGACCCTCTCTGGTGGCCTCAGGAAAGGCCAGTCCCCATGCGAGTTGCACGGGGGCCTCTCGGGATTCCTCTAACGTCGATGCTGGGGCCTAAGACCTTGTGTGGAGTCGGTGCCGGAACTTGAGGATTCCTCTCCAGTGCTGACATGGATCTTGGGGTACTTCTGGAGTCTCCCCAGGGGAGTCAGTCCTCGTCTCGAGTCGGGGTATTAACGTGCGCTTTCCTCCCGAGCTGTAGCAGCAGTGTCGCGATTACATTCGCCTGGATCAAGGTATCTGTGGATTTCCCTCGAGGCTTTCCACGAGGATTTCCACGACGCTTTCCCACGACCTTTCCCACAGGGCTGTCCTACGTACCACCGTGGTGTGAGTCGAGCCTCAGCTTGAAAGTCAAGGAGTGCAGGGAAAACAGGTTTCCCTGGAATGGACTGAGACATCTGGGGACTCTGGGAATGGTGGCAGGACCCTGGAGTTCCTCTCCTTTCCTGTGGAGAGCGCCGCCTCTTGAGGTGCGACGGAACGCCGGGAATTCTTTCCCGACCACGCAGGGAAAGGATCCCTCCTCTCGAGCTAGGAGGCGGAAACGGGGCTCCTCTGGATGTGGCGGGCTCTCGTGCTTCGTCTCGAGTGGAGACGGGTATGTCGGGGAACTTCTTGAGTTGCAGCAAGGGTGTGAAAGACCGTTGGAAGTTCCAGAGGTTAGGTGTGATTAGCCTCGAGACGCCTCTGCGGAAATGGCCTCATCTCGCCAGGAGTAGAGAACCCCTGGATTTTCTCGAGTTGAGGCAGGTGCTCTCGACATACGACGGGGACCTCAGGGACCCGCTCTGGTGGCCTCAGGAAAGGCCAGTCCCATTCGAGTTGCTCGGGGCCTCTCGGGATTCCCTCTCCGACGATG
>NW_017202884.1:0-6222 GCF_001704415.2 Capra hircus
GGAAAGCCACTGATACCTTGATCCATGGACTGGAGCATGACACTCCTGCTACTGCTAGGGAGGAAAGCGCAGGTGCATGCCCCCACTCGAGACGAGGACTGACTCCCCTGGGGAGACTCCAGAAGTACCCCAAAATCCATGTCAGAACTGCACAGGAAACCTCAGATTTCCGGAACCGACTCCACACAAGGTCTTAGGCCCCGGCATCGACGGGGAGAGGAATCCCGAGAGGCCCGAGCAACTCGCATGGGGACTGGCCTTTTCTGAGGCCCCAGAGCGGGTCCTTGAGGTCCCTGTCGTAAGTCGAGAGCAACTGCCCTATCTCGAGAAATTCCAGGAGGTTCTCCCTCCAGGCGAGATGAGGCCCATTTCTGCTGAGGCGTCTCGAGGCTAATCACACATAATCTCTGGAACTTCCAAACGGTGCTTCACACCCTGGCTGCAACTCAAGATGTTCCCCGACATACCGTCTCCACTCGAGAGGAAGCACGAGAGTCCCGCCCACATCCAGAGGAGCCCCGTTTCTGCCTACTAGCTCGAGAGGAGGGATCCTTTCCCTGCGTCATCGGGAAAGAAATCCCGGCGTTCCCGTCGCATCTCAAGAGGTGGCGCTCTCCACATGAAAGGCGAGAGGAACTCCAGGGTCGTGCCACCTTTCCCAGAGTCCCCAGATGTCTCAGTCCATTCCAGGGAAACCTGTTTTCCCTGCACTGCTTCCACATTCAAGCCTAGGATCGACTCACATCACGGTGGCACGTGGGACAACCATGTCGGAAAGCCTCGTGGAAAGCCTCGTGTGAAAGCCTCCAGGGAAAGCCACAGATCCCTTGATCCACGCGAAGGGAAGCCTGACAATGCTGCTACAGTTCGGGAGGAAATTGCACGTGCATGCCCCACTCGAGACGAGGACTGACTCCCCTGGGGAGACTCCAGAAGTACCCCAAGATCCATGTCAGCACTGGAGAGAAATCCTCAGGTTCCGGCACGGACTGCACACAAGGTCTTAGGCCCTGGCATCGATGGGAGAGGAATCCCGAGAGGCCCCGTGCAACTCGCTTGGGGACTGGCCTTTCCTGAGGCCACCAGAGCAGGTCCCTGAGGTCCCCGTCGTAAGTCGAGAGCGCCTGCCGCAACTCGAGTAAATCTAGGAGGTTCTCCCTCCAGGCGAGATGAGGACCATTTCCGCTGAGGTGTCTCAAAGCTAATCACACCTAAACTCTGGACGTTACAAAGGATCCTTCACACCCTTGCTGCAACTCAAGAAGATCCCCAACATACCCGTCTCCACTCGAGAGGAAGCACGAGAGTCCCGACCACATCCAGAGGAGCCCCGTTTCAGCCCCCTAGCTCTAGAGGAGGGATCCTTTCCCTGCGTGTCGGGAAAGAATTCCCGGCGTTCTCGTCGCATCTCAAGAAGAGGCGCTCTCCACAGGAAAGGCGAGAGGAACTCCAGGGTCGTGCCACCATTCCAGAGTCCCCCAGATGTCTCAGTCCATTCCAGGGAAACCTATTTTCCTGCACTACCTCGACTCTCAAGCCGAGGATCGACTCACACCACGGTGGCACGTGGACAGCCCTGTGGGAAAGCCTCGTGGGAAAGCCTCATGGGAAAGCCTCGAGGGAAAGCCACAGATCACTGAATTCACTCGACGGGAAGCCTGACACTGCTGGTAAAGATCGGGAGGAAAGGGCACGTGCAAGCCCCCACTCGAGAGAGGAATGACTCCCCTGGGGAAACTCCAGAAGTACCCCAATTTCCATGTCAGCACTGGAGAGGAATCCTCAGGTTCCGGCACGGACTCCACACAAGGTCTTAGGCCCGGCATCGACGGGAGAGGAATCCCGAAAGGCCCCATGCAACTCACTTGGGGACTGTCCTTTCCTAAGGCCACCAGAGCGGGTCCCTGAGGTCCCCATCGTAAGGCGAGAGCACCTGCCGCAACTCCGAGAAAATCCAGAGGTTCTCCCCTCAGGCGAGATGAGGCCCATTTCCGCTGAGGCATACTAGGGGGTAATCACACCTTAAACTCTGGAACTTCCAAAGGGTCCTTCACACCCTTGCTGCAACATCAAGAAGTTCCCCGACATACCCGTCTCCACTCTAGAGGAATCGAGAGTCGCGTCCATATCCAGAGTGGACCCCGTTTACGCCTGCTAGCTCGAGAGGAGGGATCCTTTCGCTGCGTGGTCGAGGAAAAATTCCTAGCGTTCCCGTCGCATCTCAAGAGGAGGCGCTCTCCACAGGAAAGGCGAGAAGAACTCCAGGTATCGTGCCACCATTCCCAGAGTCCCCCAGATGTCTCAGTCCATTCCAGGGAAACCTGTTTTCCCTGCACTGCTTCGACTTTCATGCCGAGGAACGACTCACCACGGTGGCACGTGGTACAAACCTGTGGGAAGCCTCGTGGGAAAGCCTCGAGGGATAGCCACTGATCCCTAGATCCACGCGAATGGAAGCGTGCACTGCTGCTACAGCTCTGGAGGAAAGCGCACGTGCATGCCCCCACTCGAGACGAGGACTGATTCCCATGGGGAGACTCCAGAAGTACGCCAAATATCCATGTCTGCACTGGAGAGAAATCCTCAGGTTCCGGCACCGACTCCACACAAGGTCTTAGGCCCTGGCATCGATGGGAGAGGAATCCCGAGAGGCCCCCGTGCAAATCGCTTGGGGACTGGCCTTTCCTGAGGCCACCAGAGCAGGTCCCTGAGGTCCCCGTCGTAAGTCGAGAGCACCTGCCGCAACTCGAGTAAATCTAGGAGGTTCTCCCCTCCAGGCGATATGAGGACCATTTCCGCTGAGGTGTCTCAAAGCTAATCACACCTAAACTCTGGACGTTACAAAGGATCCTTCACACCCTTGCTGCAACTCAAGAAGATCCCCAACATACCCGGCTCCACTCGAGAGGAAGCACGAGAGTCCCGTCCACATTCAGAGGAGCCCCGATTTCCCCTCCTAGCTCAAGAGGAGGGATCCTTTCCCTCAGTGATCGGGAAAGAGTTCCCAGTGTTCCCGGCGCATCTCAAGAGGAGCGATCTCCACAGGAAAGGCGAGAGGAACTCAGGGTCTTGCCACCATTCCCAGAGTCCCCCAGATGTCTCAGTCCATTCCAGGGAAATCTGTTTTCCCTGCACTGCCTCGACTTTCAAGCCGAGGATCGACTCACACAGCGGTGACACGTGGGTCAGCCCTGTGTGAAAGCCTCGTGGAAAGCCTCGTGGGAAAGCCTCGAGGGAAAACCTCGAGGGAAAACCACAGATCCCTTGATCCACGCGAACGGAAGCGTGACACTGCTGCTACAGCTCTGGAGGGCAAGCGCACGTGCATGCCCCCACATGAGACGAGGACTGACTCCCCTGGGGAGTCTCCAGAAGTAGCCCAAGATCCATGTCAGCACTGGAGAGGGAATCCTCAGGTTCAGGCACCGACTCCACACAAGGTCTTAGGTCCCGGCATCGATGGGAAAGGAATCCCGAGAGGCCCCCGAGAAACGCGCATGTGGACTGGCCTTAACTGAGGCCACCAGAGCGGGTCCCTGTGATCCCCGTCGTACGTCGAGAGCACCTGCAGCAACTGGAGAAAATCCAGGAGGTTTTCCCCTCCAGGCGAGATGAGGCCCATTTCCGCAGAGGCGTCTCGAGGCTAATCAAACCTAAACTCTGGAACTTCCAAAGGGTCCTTCACACCCTTGATGCAACTCAAGAATTTCCCCGACATACCCGTCTCCACTCGAGAGGAAGCACGAGAGTCCCGCCCACATCCAGAGGAGCCCCGATTCCACCTTTTAGCTCGAGAGGTTTGATCCTTTCCCTGCGTGGTCGGGAAAGAAGTCGCAGCATTCCCGTCGAATCTCAAGAGGAGGCGCTCTCCAGAGGAAAGGCGAGAGGAACTCCAGGGGTCGTGCCACCATTCCCAGAGTCCCCAGATGTCTCAGTCCATTCCAGGGAAACCTGTATTCCCTGCACTGCCTCGACTTTCAAGTCGAGGATCGACTCACACCACAGTGGCACGTGGTACAGCCCTGTGGGAAAGCCTCGTGGGAAAGCCTCGAGGGAAAGCCACAGATCCCTTGATCCATGCGAAGGGAAGCGGACACTGCTGCTACAGCTCGGGAGGAAAGCGCACGTGCATGGCCCCACTCGAGACGAGTACTGACACCCCTGGGGGGACTCCAGAAGTACCCCATATCCATGTCAGCACTGGAGAGGAATCCTCAGGTTCCGGCACCGACTCCAAACAAGGTCTTAGCCCCGGCATCGACGGGAGAGGAATCCCGAGAGGCCCCAGAGCAACGCATGGGGACTGGCCTTTCCTGAGGCCACCAGAGCGGGTCCCTGAGGTCCCCATCGTAAGTCGAGAGCACCTGCCGCAACTCCAGAAAATCCAGGAGGTTCTCCCCTCCAGGCGAGATGAGGCCCATTTCCGCTGAGGCGTCTCGGGGGTAATCACACCTAAACTCTGGAACTTCCAAAGGGTCCTTCACACCCTTGCTGCAACTCAAGAAGTTCCCCGACATACCCGTCTCCACTCGAGAGGAAGCACGAGAGTCCACCCACATCCAGAGGAGCCCCGTTTTCTGCCTCCTAGCTCGAGAGGAGGGATCCTTTCCTGCGTGGTCGGGAAAGAATTCCCGGCTTCCCGGCGCATCTCAAGAGGAGGCGCTCTCCACAGGAAAGGCGAGAGGAACTCCAGGGTCGTGCCACCATTCCAAGAGTCCCCCAGATGTCTCAGTCCATTCCAGGGAAACCTGTTTTCCCTGCACTGCCTCGACTTTCAAGCGAGGATCGACTCACACCACGGTGGCACGTGGACAGCCCTGTGGGAAAGCCTCGTGGGAAAGCCTCGTGGGAAAGCCGAAAGCTCGAGGGAAAGCCACAGATCCCTTGATCCACACGAAGGGAAGCACGACACTGCTGCTACAGCTCGGGAGGAAAGCGCACGTGCATGCCCCCACTCGAGACGAGGACTGACTCCCCTGGGGAGACTCCAGAATACCCCAAGATCCATGTCAGCACTGGAGAGGAATCCTCAGGTTCCGGCACTGACTCCACACAAGGTCTTATGCCCCAGCATCGACGGGAGAGGAAACCCGAGAGGCCCCGAGCAACTCGCATGGGGACTGGCCTTTCCTGATGCAACCAGAGCGGTTCCCTGTGGTCCCCGTCGTAAGTCGAGAGCACCTGTCGCAACTCGAGAAAATCCAGGAGGTTCTACCCTCCAGGCGAGATGAGGCTCATTTCCGCTGAGGTGTCTCGAGGCTAATCACACCTTCTGGAAATTCCAACGGGTCCTTCACACCCTTGCTGCAACTCAAGAAGTTCCCCGACATACCCGTCTCCACTCGAGAGGAAGTACGCGAGTCCCGCCCACATCCAGAGGATCCCCATTTCCGCCTCCTAGCTCGAGAGGAGGGATCCTTTCCCTGCGTGGTCGGGAAACAATTCCCGGCGTTCCCGTCCCATCTCAAGAGGAGGCGCTCTCCACAGGAAAGGCGAGAGGAAATCCAGGGTCGTGCCACCATTCCGAGAGTCCCCCAGATGTCTCAGTCCATTCCAAGGAAACCTGTTTTCCCTGCACTGCCTCGACTTTCAAGCGAGGATCGACACACACCACGGTGGCACGCAGGACAGCCCTGTGGGAAAGCCTCATGGGAAAGCCTGGTGGGAAATCCTCATGGGAAAGCCTCGAGGGAAAGCCACAGATCCCATGATCCACGCGAAGGGAAGCATGACACTACTGCTACAGCTCGGGAGGAAAGCGCACGTGCATGCCCCCACGCGAGACGAGGACTGACTCCCCTGGGGAGACTCCAGAAGTACCCCAAGATCCATGTCAGCACTGGAGAGAATCCTCAGATTCCGGCACCGACTCCACACAAGATCTTATGCCCCAGCATCGAAGGGAGAGGAATCCCGAGAGGCCCCGAGCAACTCGCATGGGGACTGGCCTTTACTGAAGCCTCGAGAGCAGGTCCCTGTGGTCCCCGTCGTAAGTCGAGAGCACCTGCCGCAACTCGAGAAAATCCAGAGGTTTTCCTCTCCAGGCGAGATGAGGCCCATTTCCGCTGAGGCGTCTCGAGGCTAATCATATCTAACATCTGGAACTTCCAAAGGGTCCTTCACACCCTTGCTGCAACACAAGAAGTTCCCCGACATAGCCGTCTCACTCGAGAGGAAGCACGAGAGTCACGCCCACATCCAGAGGAGCCCCGTTTCCGTCTC
>NW_017202885.1:0-18938 GCF_001704415.2 Capra hircus
AGTAGAGATTAGACTCCGCCTCGGGGAGACTGCCAGAAGTAACTCCAAGATCCATGTCAGGGCACTGGAGAGGTAATCCTCAGTTGAGGACCCGACTCCACCAAGGTCTTAGGCCCCCGCACCAATGGCGAGAGGATTCCCGAGATGCGCCCGGAGCAACATCGCATGGGACGGCCTTTCCTGAGGCGACCAGAGCGGGTCGCTGAGTTTCCCCGTCCTAAGTCCGTAGCACCGGGGCTGCATACTTGAAGAAAAATCCAGGAAGTTCTCCCTTAGGCGAGATGAAGGATACATTTCCGCTGAGGTGTCTCAAGCTAATCACACCTAACGCTCTGGAACTTACAAAGGGTCCTTCACACCCTTGCCTGGCAAGCTCGAAGGAGATCCCCACATACCCGTCTCCATTCGATGAGGAAGCACGAGAGTCTGTCCCTGCCCAATTCAGAGGATCCGCCGTTCCGCCTCCTAGCTCGAGAGGAGGCATCCTTTCCCGTCGGGAAAGAGTTACCAGTGTTTCGCCGCTGCATCTGCAAGGAGGCGATCCTCGCACAGAAAGGCGAGAGGAACCTCCCAAGGGTCGTGACATCATGTCCTTGAGTCGCCCAGATTGTCGTCAGTCCATTCCAGGGAAACCTGTTTCCCTGACACTCCTCTATTTCAAAGCCGAGTGATGGACTCACAGACGGTGGCACGTGGACAGCCCCTTTGTGGGAAGCCCTCGTGGGAAAGCTTCGAGAGAAAGCCTAGTGGGAAAACCTCAAGGGATGCCAGCAGTTGGCTTGATTCACGGGCGAAGGGAACGGACAACTGCTGCTACAGCTCGGAGATAAGC
This sequence comes from Capra hircus, assembly GCF_001704415.2. NCBI lineage: Eukaryota > Metazoa > Chordata > Mammalia > Artiodactyla > Bovidae > Capra > Capra hircus. The sequence continues at coordinate 833 of NW_017202885.1, forward strand.
GCAACGTGCATGCCCCCACTGAGAAGAGGACTGACTCCCCTGGGAGACTCCAGAAGTAGCCCGAGATCCACGTCAGACACTGGAGAAGAATTGCTTCGAGCCATTCCGTTCACCAACTCCAACAGGTTTTAGGCCCCGGCATCGACGGGTAGAGTAGAATCCCCTGAGAGCCCCGAGCAACTGCAATGGGTGACTGGGCTTATCCCTGAGGACATCGAGAGCGGGTCCCTGAGGTCCCCGGCATAAGTCGATGAGGCAACTGCCGCACACTCGAGAAAATTCCAGGAGGTTACTCCCTCCTAGGCGAGATGAGGCCCGTTTCCTCTGTGGCGTCGGCCAGGCTAATCACGACCTAACCATCTGGAAACTTCCAAAACGTCCTTTCACATGCCTTTGGCTGCAACTCAAGAATTCCCCGACATACCCGTCTTCCACTCGAAAGAGGAAGCACGAGAAGTCCCGCCCACATCCAGAGGAGCCCGTTTCCGGCTCATAAGCTCGAGAGACGGGGAAGGATCTTTCCCTGTGTGGTCGGAAAGAATTCCGGCGTTCCGTCGGGCAATGCTCAAGAGGAGGCGGCTCTCCACAGGAAAGGAGCAGAGGAACTCCAGGGTCGTGCCACCATTCCACGAGTCCCGCCAGATGTCTCAGTCGTCATTCCAGGAAACCTGTTTTCCCTGCACGTGCCTGCGAACTTTCAAGCAAGGATCTGACTCACACAATTAACGGTGGCTACGTGGGGAAAGCCTGGTGGAAAGCCTCGAGGGAAAGCCTCATGGGAAAGCTCGGAGGGAAAGCCCAGTTGCTTTTGGATCAAACGCGAAGGGAAGTGTGACAAGATGGCTACAGCTCTGGGAGGAAAGCAGCATCGTGCATTGCCCTCCACGTCGAGACGCAAGGACTCTCTCCCTGGGGGAGACTACCAGAAATCGCCCCAAGCTCCATGTGAGCACTGGAGAGGATCCTCTAGGTTCCGGCACCGATCAAACAAGGTCTTAGGACCCGGCAGTGCGACGGGAGAGGAATCCCAAGAGGCCCCACGCTTGCTCGGGCATGGGGACTGGCGCTTTCCTGAGGCGCACGCAGAGCGGTTCCCTGAGGTTCGCCCGTCGAAGTCGAGAGCAACCTGCCACAACTCGGAAATCCAGGAGGTTCTCCCCTCCAGGCGAGATGAGGCCGCATTTCCGGCTGAAGGAGTCTTCGAGGCTAATCACACCTATCCTCTGACTTCCAAGGGTCCTTCACACCCTTACTGCCAATGATCTAAGAAGTTCCTCGACATACCCGTCTCCACTCGAGAGAGCACGAGAGTCCCGCGCCAGAATCCAGTGGAGGGCCCGTTTCCGCCTACTAGCTGCGAGAGGAGGATCTCTGTTCGCCTGCGTGGTCGGGAAAGAATTCGGCCGGGCGTTCCGCGTCCGCATGGCTCAAGAAGGAAGGGCGCTGCTCCACAGAAAAGGCGAGAGAACTCCAGTCTTTGCACCATTCCAAGAGTCCCCCAGATGTCCCTCAAGTCCATTCCTAGGAAACGCTGGTTTTCCCCTGCGCACTGCCGAATTCAAGCCGAGGAATCGACTCACACTACTACGGTGCACGAGGGACAGCGCCTGTGGGAAAGCGCTCGTGGCAAGCGCTCGTGTGAAAGCCCTCGAGGGAAAGCCAAGCAGATGACCCTTGATCCACCGAGAAGGGAACCGTGGACACTGCTGCTACAGCTCTGGAGGAAACGCACTCTGGCTGCCCCCAACACGAGACGAGGACTGACTTCCCACTGTGTGAGAGTGCTCCAGAAGTAGGCCCAAGATGCCATCGTCAGCACTGGAGAGGAATCCTCAGGTTCCGGAACGCGACACCGGAAGCAGGTCTTAGGCGCTGGGCATCGATGGGAGATGGAATCCCGAAGAGGCCCTCGAGCACCTCGGCATGCGGGAATGGCCTTTCCTCTGAGGCCACCAGAGCGGGTTCACTGAGGACGCCGTCTGTAAGTCCGAGGAGCGCTGCCGCAACTGCGAGAAATCCCAGGAGGTTCTCACCTTCCAGGCGAGATGGGCCATTTCTGCTGAGCATGGTCTCGAGTGCTTTAATCACATAATCCTCTGAAGTTCCAAAAGGGTCCTTCAACACGCCTTTGCGTGGTGGCAACTCAAAGAAGTTCGCCCGACATTACCCGTTCCACTCGCGATGAGGAAGCACGAGAGTCCGCGTGCGCCACATCAGAGGAGCGCCCGTTTCGCGCCTCCTGCTCGAGAGAGGGATCCGTTTCCCTGGCTGGTCGGGAAAGAATTCGCCGGCGTTCCCGGTCACATCTCAAGAGGGGGCGCTCTCACACAGGAAAGGCGGAGGAAGCTCCAGGTCGTGCCAGCCATTCCCAGATCCTCGCAGGATGTCTCAGTCCATTCCATGGAAGGCCTGATTTTCCGGGCACTGCCTGCGACTTTCAAGCGAAGGATCAACTGACAGCCTAACGGTGGCAAGCGTGGGACCATCACTGTAGAAAGCTCGTGGAAAGCCTGGTGGGAAAGCGTCATGGGAAAGCCTCGTGAAAGGCTTGAAGGAAAGCGCACGCGATCGCTAGGATAGCACGGGAAAGGGAAGCTTGACACTGCTGCTACAGCTTGGAGGAAAGCGCACGTGCAATGCCCCCAGCTCGAGACCGAGGACTGACTCCCGCTGGGGAGAATCCAGAAGTACGCCAAGATGGCATTGTCAGCCCTGGAGAGGTAATCGCTCAGGTTTGCCGGCCCCGACTCGCACACAAGGTCTTAGGCCGTCTGGCATCGTATGGGAGAGGAAAGCGACAGGCCTCTAGCGAACTCGCATGGGGACTGGCTTCCCTGGAGGTCACCAGAGCGGGTCCTATGAAGTCCGGCGCGTCGTAAGTCAAGACCACCTGCCGGCAAGCTCGGTAAACCAGGAGGCTCTCCACTGCAGGCGAGTATGAGGCCCGTTGTCCACTGAGGTGTTCCGAGGACTAATCACGGACTTGACCTGATGAAAGCTTTCCAAAAGAGTCTTTCACAGCCATGCTGGCAACTCAAGAAGTTCCGCCCGACATATACCCGTTTCCACTCAGAGGAAGCACGAGTGGTCCCGCCACGTCAGAGGAGCGCTCCGTTCCGGCTCATAACTCGAGAGACGAGATCTTTCCCTGCTTGGTCGGGAAAAGAATTTCCGGCATTCCGAGATCGCAATCTTCAAGAGTGAGGCGCTCTCCACGGAAAAGGGAAGATGGAAGATGCAGGGTCGTGGCCACATTCCGAAGTCTCCCCCAAGAATATCTCAGTCCGTTCCACGAGGACCTGATTTCGCCTGGCACTGCCTTGGTTTCATGCCGAGGATGCGACTCACACCACGTGACACGTGGGACAGCCCTGGTGGGCGAAAGCCTCGTGGGAAAGACTCGAGGGAATAGCCAGCAGATCGCTTGTCCACACGCAAGGGAGCGTGACACTGCTGGTACAGCCATGGGAGGAAGGGCACCTCATTGCCCCCACTCGAAGACGAGGAACGGCGACTCCTTTGTGGAGACTCCAGAGTACGCCAAATGCCTGTCAGCACTGGAGAGGAATCCTTCAGCTTCCGGCCCCGAATCTCCACACAAGGTCTTAGGCCCGGCATGCGACGGGAAGCAGGAATCAACGAGAGGCCCCTAGCACACGCATGGAAATAACTGGCCTCTCGTCTGCGGCCGCAGAGCGGGTCCGCTGAATGCCGCCCGTCGTTAACTGCGAAGAGACAGCTGCTGAAACCCGGAAATCAGGAGCTCTCATCCTTAAGTGGCGAAGAGGCCCATTCCGCGAGGCTCTCGAGACTAATCCACCTACCTCTGGTAACTTCCAATGAGGGTCGTTCACAGCGTCCTGCTTACGGCAGACTCAAGAGTAGTTCCAGCGACATACCGCGTTTCTCTTCAACGGTCTGCCATAATGGTGGTTGTCAATCTGCATATTCTATAAAGTTGATTGATATTTCTAGCCGCGCAATCTTGATTCAGCTTATGTATCTTCCATCCCAAGCATTTTGCATGATGTACTCTTGCATAGAAAGTTAAATAAACAGGGTGAACAATATAACAGCCTTGACATACTCTTTCCTTTTGGAACCAGTCTGTTGTTTCGCATGTCCTGCTGCTAACTGTTGCTTACCTGACCTTCATCGCAGATGTTCTCAAGAGGCAGGTTAGTGTGGTCTGGTATTCCATCTCTTCAGAATTGTGGCTAAAATCAGCAGTAAAAGGACCTTTCCGATGTCAGGCCAAGAATTGTGTTTCCCAGTCATTGAGGCCACACTGATCACTGCACAAATTCATGAATCTGTTCCTCAAGGGGGAATGATATTCTTTTTTATACAACTTAGTTTACCTGATTTATTACCTACCGTAATTGTTCTATCTGCTGTGAAATCCCACCCCTTACTTGTGGCAAATCTGCTAACCCATCCTCACTGTGGAGGGGGTCTCCCATAGAAAATTTCATAAGACAACAACTGTGGGGAACGTGCGTTACCCGTAATATGAGTAAGTCTGCCGAAGCAAGCCCATCCACGTACAGTCAGTCTCTAATGATCCATTTTGAAAGTGTCTCTTAAGAGTTTGGTTGTTTCCTTTCCACCATTCCAGAACACTGGGGCCTATATGCTGTATGTAGATTTCCACTGATATTTAGAGCTTCACATACCTGTTAATTAAGCGGGCTACAAAGACAGGGCCATTGTCGGATTCTATACTGTTGGAAACTCCAAGTCTGGGAATTATTTCTCAAATCAGCGAGCTACTTCAATTTCCTTTTTCAGATCAGGTAGGGAAGGCCTCTGCCCAACCGGAGAAGGTAACGCTACTATTTCTAGTAAGTCATGAATAAACAGGTGACTGCCTTTGCTTCCCCGAAGGACACTCGCGTTTCCCTGCATACCGTGAGAACTCCCACGTCTCAGCCAGTTGGAAAGCGGGCTTGCTGGAGGTCATTATTCAGGGCAACTTCCGCCTGGAGCCGGGCCATAGGGAGCGGCTCCACACTCGCCAGGGAAAGGCAGAGGCCACAGCCACACATCTGTCCGCTATCGCCCCTTTGGCTCTGTAGGAGACTCCTAGGTGGCCTAGGTTCTGTCAGGAAAAATTCTTGGCTCCTATGGGGACACATTCTATGTGTGAAACTGCATCCAGGACCTAGGGGCCAACAGGGTGCCTGTTTCTCTGCGGGGGCGGGAGGGGTGCGGGGGCCTTGAAGCAGTGGCGGCCGCCAGCAACAGCTTCCACATCCATCCAATTGCTCTTTTCTTACCTCTGATAGAACTAGCTTTGTTCCAGCCTTTGCAATTGGAGGCAAGCGGGCCCGCCACTTCCTCGCCCAAGGAGAGCATGGGACCTACTTTGAGTGGAAAGGCCCCTCAGGAGCTGAACCCAGGAAGGCACCCAGTATGTCTGACACATGTCCCTGCATCCTGCTTCTTCATGAGCAATACCGCTATAAGCTAGGCATGTCTTTCCAAGGCTCAGAAAGGACAGGGGAGATGCATGGTGCTGCCTCTGGAATTTCGGTCCCTCTGAGCAGACCTGGAGGTCTCCCCTTGAAGGAGCTAACCAGTTTCTTCCAATACAGGCTTGCAAACACACACTGGGTGGCTGCCTCTTCTTCCCTGAAGGACGATCACTTTCCCCGCATCCTGTGAACTCTGCATCCCAGCCTGCTGAAAAAGCGCTTCTTGGAGGTCATTTTTCAGGACAATTTTCCCTGGAGCCCGGGGCCGTAGGGAGGGCCCCATGCTCGCTGGGAAAGGCAGAGTCACATCCACAGTCTGTTCTACCCCTTTTGCCCTGTAGGAGAGCTCTAGTGAGCCTAGGTCTGTCAGGAAAATTCTTGGCTCCTATGGGGACACACCCTGTGTGTTAACCTGCATATCGGACCTAGGGGCCACAGGGCGCCTGTTCCTCTCGGGGGGGACCCTGAAGTGGTGCGGCCCAGCAACAGCCTGAACATCCATCCGATTGCTCTTTTTCTTCCTTCTGATAGAGCTAGCTTTGCTTCTCGCTTTGGCATTTCGGAAGCCAGGGGGAGCCCCACCGCTGTTGTCCTGGGGTCTATTGGAGGTACCGGGTCTATTGGACCCCAGCATGGCACCCGACCCCCTCAGACACACTCCCGCAGCCTCCTTCCCATGGGCAGGACTGTTCTGACCTAGGAATGTGTTCCCAAGGCTCAGAAAATGCAGGGAGACACACGGCCCTGACTCTGGAACTGAGGCCGTTGGAGCAGGCCTGGAGGTCTGACGTCTGAGACGCCCAAACACTTGCTGCAAGATACAGGTGTGAAAACACACTCTCTGGGGCTGCCTTTCCTTCCTCCAAGGAAGAGAGCTTTTCCAGTCTCCTCCGTGCTGAGTCATACAAGGCTGGAAAGGTCTGGCTTCAGAGGGCATTTCTCAGCGGCAATGGCCCCTGAGGCCCTGCACCCAGGGAGGGATCCTACCCTCCCAGGGGAAGTCAAAGCAACCTCCAAACAGCTGTTCTCTCATGTTTCCTCTGCAGGAGGGAGCTAGTGAGCCCAGGTCTGTCTGGAACGTTCTTGGATCCTGCGGGGAAATCATCCTGGGAGCCCACCTGGATACCAGTCGTAGGGGCTAAAATTCGCATTTTCCTTCCTTGGAGCCCTAACGCAGTACAGCCTAGCAACTGCTTGAAAATCCATCCTGTTGCTGTTTTCTTCCCTCTGACAGAGCGAGCTTTGCTCCCCATTTTGGGATTTCAGAAGCAAGGTGGTGGCCTGCAACTCCTTGCCTGGGGTCCATTGGAGGTGCAAGGTGCCCTCGACCAGGTGACCCCAGCATGACACCTGGCCCCCTCAGACACACTCCCGCAGCCTGCTTCCCCATGGGCAGGACTGCTCTCACCTAGGAATGTGTTTGCAAGGCCAGGAAACTGCAGGGAGACACAAGGCCCTGATTCTGGAATTGAGTCTGTTGGAACAGGCCTGCAGGTCTTCTGTCTAACAAGCCAAACACTTGCTGCAAGATACAGGCCTGAAAACACACTCTTGGGCTGCCTTTCCTTCCTCCAAGGAAGAGAGTTTTCTCAGCCTCCTGTGGGCTGAGAGTCACACAGGGCTGAAAAGCACTTGCTGGGAGATTATTTTTCATTGGCCATGGCCCCTGAGGCCCTGTGCTCAGGGAGGGCTCCCTCCCTCCCAGGGAAAGTCAAAGGAAGCTCCAAACGGCTGTTCAATCATGTTTCTGAGAGAGTCATTGCCAAGGCAGGTTTACTAAGAAGTTCAAGGGTCCCCAAGGAGAGAGGGGTCTAGAATTCTCAAGGAGGAAGGAAGGACAAACTGTTTTTCCCTCTACATTCCTTAGGATTATATAACAATCATGCATCCTTCTTGAGGACGGTCTCTGGAAAAAACCTTCTGGCTAATCCTGTTATCTTAAAATGTCAATTATGGGAGTAGGTCTAGTGAGTCTTTACAACCTCCAGACATTCTTTTGTTCGTTGTCATAACTTATTGGAGAGTATATAACTCCATTACTAACACTAGCAAGGGGGTACGCTTTCTGCCCCTTGTGATGTCTCTGTCAGAAGCTTTCTCTATCTCCTTTATCCTTTAATAAAACTCTATTGCACAAAAGCTCTGAGCAATCAAGCCTCGTCTTGGGCCCTGGATTGAATTCTTCTCCTCCATAAGCCAAGAATCCCAGCATCTTTTCGTGGTTCAGCAACAATATTTCATTTCCTCTGCAGGAGAGAGCTAGTGAGCTTAGGTCTGTCTGGAACATTCTTGGATCCTGTGGGGAAAATATCCTGTGCACACATCTGGATACTGGGCCTAGAGGCCAAAATTCGCATTTCTTTCCCCGGGGAGCCCTAACGTGGTGTGACTTAGCAACTGCTTGAAAATCCATCCCATTGCTGTTTTCCTCCTTCTGACAGAGCTAGCTTTGTTCCCTGCTTTGGGATGATCTCAACCGAAGGGCCGGTCCATAGCTACTCGCCTGGGGCCCATTGGATGTGCAAGGTGCCCTCGACTAGGTGACCCTAGCATGGCACTCAGCCCGCTCAGACACACTCCCGAGGCTTCTTTCTCATGGGAAGCACTGCTCCAACCTAGGAATGTGTCTGCAATGCTTGGAAAGTGCAGTGAGACACACAGCCCTGACTCTGCAATTGAGGCCCTCAGAGCAAGCCTGCAGCTCTGATGTCTGAGAAGCAAAACACTTGCTGCAAAGAGAGGCCTGAAAACACACTCTCTGTGGATGACTTTCCTTCCTCTAAGGAAGATAGTTTTCCCAGTCTCCTGCTTCCTGAATGTCACACAGCTGGAATGCGCTTGCTTGGAGGTCGTGATTCAGTGGCAATGACCCCTGAGGCCCTTTGCCCAGGGAGGGCTCCCACACTCACAGGCAAATCAAAGCAACTTCCAAGTGAGTCAGCTCTTCACATCAAGTGGCCAAAGTATTGGAGTTTCAGGTTCAGTATTAGTCCTTCCAATGTATATTCAGACCTGATTTCCTTTAGGATGGAGTGGTTGCGTCTCCTTGTAGTCTAAGCGACCTACAAGCATCTTCTCCAACACCACAGTTCAAAAGCATCCAATTTTCAGCTGTCACTTTCTTTATAGTACATCTTTCATATCCATCCATGACATATGGAAAAACCATAGCCTTGACTGGATGGATCTTTGTTGGCAAAGCAACGTCTCGGCTTTTTAATATGCTGTCTAGTTTGGTCATCACTTTTCTTCCAAGTCATAAATATGTTTAAGTTCATGGAGCAGCCATCACCTCAGATCAAAAAATATTATCATAAAAAATGAAAACATTGGAAACAGAGCAGACTATGGCTTGGAAATCACTGCAGGTGATGCTGCCTCCATGAACTTAAAACATATTTATGACTTGGAAGAAAAGTGATGACCAAACTAGACAGCATATTAAAAAGCCGAGACGTTGCTTTGCCAACAAAGATCCATCCAGTCAAGGCTATGGTTTTTCCATATGTCATGGATGGATATGAAAGATGTACTATAAAGAAAGTGACAGCTGAAAATTGGATGCTTTTGAACTGTGGTGTTGGAGAAGATGCTTGTAGGTCGCTTAGACTACAAGGAGACGCAACCACTCCATCCTAAAGGAAATCAGGTCTGAATATACATTGGAAGGACTAATACTGAACCTGAAACTCCAATACTTTGGCCACTTGATGTGAAGAGCTGACTCACTTGGAAGTTGCTTTGATTTGCCTGTGAGTGTGGGAGCCCTCCCTGGGCAAAGGGCCTCAGGGGTCATTGCCACTGAATCACGACCTCCAAGCAAGCGCATTCCAGCTGTGTGACATTCAGGAAGCAGGAGACTGGGAAAACTATCTTCCTTAGAGGAAGGAAAGTCATCCACAGAGAGTGTGTTTTCAGGCCTCTCTTTGCAGCAAGTGTTTTGCTTCTCAGACATCAGAGCTGCAGGCTTGCTCTGAGGGCCTCAATTGCAGAGTCAGGGCTGTGTGTCTCACTGCACTTTCCAAGCATTGCAGACACATTCCTAGGTTGGAGCAGTGCTTCCCATGAGAAAGAAGCCTCGGGAGTGTGTCTGAGCGGGCTGAGTGCCATGCTAGGGTCACCTAGTCGAGGGCACCTTGCACATCCAATGGGCCCCAGGCGAGTAGCTATGGACCGGCCCTTCGGTTGAGACATCCCAAAGCAGGGAACAAAGCTAGCTCTGTCAGAAGGAGGAAAACAGCAATGGGATGGATTTTCAAGCAGTTGCTAAGTCACACCACGTTAGGGCTCCCCGGGAAAGAAATGCGAATTTTGGCCTCTAGGCCCAGTATCCAGATGTGTGCACAGGATATTTTCCCCACAGGATTCAAGAATGTTCCAGACAGACCTAAGCTCACTAGCTCTCTCCTGCAGAGGAAATGAAATATTGTTGCTGAACCACGAAAAGATGCTGGGATTCTTGGCTTATGGAGGAGAAGAATTCAATCCAGGGCCCAAGACGAGGCTTGATTGCTCAGAGCTTTTGTGCAATAGAGTTTTATTAAAGGATAAAGGAGATAGAGAAAGCTTCTGACAGAGACATCACAAGGGGCAGAAAGCGTACCCCCTTGCTAGTGTTAGTAATGGAGTTATATACTCTCCAATAAGTTATGACAACGAACAAAAGAATGTCTGGAGGTTGTAAAGACTCACTAGACCTACTCCCATAATTGACATTTTAAGATAACAGGATTAGCCAGAAGGTTTTTTCCAGAGACCGTCCTCAAGAAGGATGCATGATTGTTATATAATCCTAAGGAATGTAGAGGGAAAAACAGTTTGTCCTTTCTTCCTCCTTGAGAATTCTAGACCCCTCTCTCCTTGGGGACCCTTGAACTTCTTAGAAACCTGCCTTGGCAATGACTCTCTCAGAAACATGATTGAACAGCCGTTTGGAGCTTCCTTTGACTTTCCCTGGGAGGGAGGGAGCCCTCCCTGAGCACAGGGCCTCAGGGGCCATGGCCAATGAAAAAGTAATCTCCCAGCAAGTGCTTTTCAGCCCTGTGTGACTCTCAGCCCACAGGAGGCTGAGAAAACTCTCTTCCTTGGAGGAAGGAAAGGCAGCCCAAGAGTGTGTTTTCAGGCCTGTATCTTGCAGCAAGTGTTTGGCTTGTTAGACAGAAGACCTGCAGGCCTGTTCCAACAGACTCAATTCCAGAATCAGGGCCTTGTGTCTCCCTGCAGTTTCCTGGCCTTGCAAACACATTCCTAGGTGAGAGCAGTCCTGCCCATGGGGAAGCAGGCTGCGGGAGTGTGTCTGAGGGGGCCAGGTGTCATGCTGGGGTCACCTGGTCGAGGGCACCTTGCACCTCCAATGGACCCCAGGCAAGGAGTTGCAGGCCACCACCTTGCTTCTGAAATCCCCAAATGGGGAGCAAAGCTCGCTCTGTCAGAGGGAAGAAAACAGCAACAGGATGGATTTTCAAGCAGTTGCTAGGCTGTACTGCGTTAGGGCTCCAAGGAAGGAAAATGCGAATTTTAGCCCCTACGACTGGTATCCAGGTGGGCTCCCAGGATGATTTCCCCGCAGGATCCAAGAACGTTCCAGACAGACCTGGGCTCACTAGCTCCCTCCTGCAGAGGAAACATGAGAGAACAGCTGTTTGGAGGTTGCTTTGACTTCCCCTGGGAGGGTAGGATCCCTCCCTGGGTGCAGGGCCTCAGGGGCCATTGCCGCTGAGAAATGCCCTCTGAAGCCAGACCTTTCCAGCCTTGTATGACTCAGCACGGAGGAGACTGGAAAAGCTCTCTTCCTTGGAGGAAGGAAAGGCAGCCCCAGAGAGTGTGTTTTCACACCTGTATCTTGCAGCAAGTGTTTGGCGTCTCAGACGTCAGACCTCCAGGCCTGCTCCAACGGCCTCAGTTCCAGAGTCAGGGCCGTGTGTCTCCCTGCATTTTCTGAGCCTTGGGAACACATTCCTAGGTCAGAACAGTCCTGCCCATGGGGAAGGAGGCTGCGGGAGTGTGTCTGAGGGGGTCGGGTGCCATGCTGGGGTCCAATAGACCCGGTACCTCCAATAGACCCCAGGACAACAGCGGTGGGGCTCCCCTGGCTTCCGAAATGCCAAAGCGAGAAGCAAAGCTAGCTCTATCAGAAGGAAGAAAAGAGCAATCGGATGGATGTTCAGGCTGTTGCTGGCCGCACCACTTCAGGGTCCCCCCCGAGAGGAACAGGCGCCCTGTGGCCCCTAGGTCCGATATGCAGGTTAACACACAGGGTGTGTCCCCATAGGAGCCAAGAATTTTCCTGACAGACCTAGGCTCACTAGAGCTCTCCTACAGGGCAAAAGGGGTAGAACAGACTGTGGATGTGACTCTGCCTTTCCCAGCGAGCATGGGGCCCTCCCTACGGCCCCGGGCTCCAGGGAAAATTGTCCTTGAAAAATGACCTCCAAGAAGCGCTTTTCCAGCAGGCTGGGATGCAGAGTTCACAGGATGCGGGGAAAGTGATCGTCCTTCAGGGAAGAAGAGGCAGCCACCCAGTGTGTGTTTGCAAGCCTGTATTTGGAAGAAACTGGTTAGCTCCTTCAAGGGGAGACCTCCAGGTCTGCTCAGAGGACCGAAATTCCAGAGGCAGCACCATGCATCTCCCCTGTCCTTTCTGAGCCTTGGAAAGACATGCCTAGCTTATAGCGGTATTGCTCATGAAGAAGCAGGATGCAGGAATGTGTCAGACATGACTGGGTGCCTTCCTGGGTTCAGCTCCGTGAGGGGCCTTTCCACTCAAAGTAGGTCCCATGCCTCCTTGGGGAGGAAGTGGGGCCCGCTTGCCTCCAAATTGCCAAAGGCTGGAACAAAGCTAGTTCTATCAGAGGTAAGAAAAGAGCAATTGGATGGATGTGGAAGCTGTTGCTGGGCCGCACTGCTTCAGGCCCCCCACCCCTCCGCCCCCGAGAGAAACAGGCGCCCTGTGGCCCCTAGGTCCTGGATGCAGTTTCACACATAGAATGTGTCCCCATAGGAGCCAAGAATTTTCCTGACAGACCTAGGCTCACTAGAGCTCTCCTACAGAGCAAAGGGGATGGGACAGATGTGTGGCTGTGGCTCTGCCTTTCCCTGGGAGTGTGGAGCCGCTCCCTATGGCCCCGGGCTCCAGGGGAAGTTGCCCCTGAATAATGACCTCCAAGAAGCGCTTTTCCAACTGGCTGAGACGTGGAGTTCTCAGGATGCAGGGAAAGCGAGTGTCCTTCGGGGAAGCAAAGGCAGTCACCTGTTATCATGACTTACTAGAATAGTAGGTACCTTCTCCGGTTGGGCAGAGGCCTTCCCTACCTGATCTGAAAAAGAAAATGAAGTAGCTCGCTGATTTGAGAAATAATTCCCAGACTTGGGTTTCCAACCAGTATAGAATCCGACAATGGCCCTGTCTTTGTAGCCGCGTTAATTAACAGGTATGTGAAGCTCTAAATATCAGTGGAAATTACATACAGCATATAGGCCCAGTGTTCTGGAATGGTGGAAAGAAACAACCAAACTCTTGAAGAGACACTTTCAAAATGGATCATAGAGACTGACTGTACGTGGATGGGCTTGCTTCCGGCAGACTTACTCATATTACGGGTAACCAGCACGTTCCCACAGTTGTTGTCCTTATGAAATTTTCTATGGGAGACCCCCTCCCACAGTGAGGCAGGTGTTAGCAGATTTGCCACAAGTAAGGGGTGGGATTTCACAGCAGATGGAACAATTAGGTAAGGTAATAAATCAGGTAACTAAGTTTGTATAAAAAAAGAATATCATTCCCCCTTGAGGAACAGATTCATGAATTTGTGCTCAGTGATCAGGTGTGGCTCAATGACTGGAAACACAATTCCTTGGCCTGACATCGGAAAGGTCCTTTTACTGTTGTTTTAGCCACAATTCTGAAAGAGATGGGAATACCAGACCACCTAACCTGCCTCTTGAGAAATCTGGATGAAGGTCAGGAAGCAACAGTTAGAGCAGGACATGGAACAACAGACTGGTTCCAAAAAGGAAAAGGAGTATGTCAAGGCTGTATATTGTCACCCTGTTTATTTAACTTCTAATGCAGAGTACATCATGAAAAATGCTGGGATGGAAGATACATAAGCTGGAATCAAGATTGCCGGTAGAAATATCAATCAACTTAGATATGCAGATGACACCACCATTATGGCAGAACGTGAAGAGGAACGGGTATGTCGGGGAACTTCTTGAGTTGCAGCAAGGGTGTGAAGGACCCATTGGAAGTTCCAGAGGTTAGGTGTGATTAGTCTCGAGATGCCTCAGCGGAAATGGGGCCTCATGTCGCCTGGAACGGAGAGGCTCCTGGATATTCCCGAGTTTCAGCAGGTGCTCTCGAGTTACGACAGGGATTCAGGGACCCGCTCTGGCGGCCGCAGGAAAGGCCAGTTATCATGCGTGTTGCTAGGGGGCTCTCGTGATTCCTCTCCCGTCGATGCCGGGGCCTAAGACCTTGTGTGGAGTCGGGGCCGGAAGCTGAGGATTCCTCTCCAGTGCTGACATGGATTTTGGGTACTTCTGGAGTCTCCACAAAGGAGTCGGGCCTCGTCTCGAGTGGGGGCATGAGCGTGCCTTTCCTCCCATGCTGTAGCAGCAGTGTCACGCTTCCCCTTGCGTGGACCAAGGATCTGTGGCTTTCCCTCGAGTCTTTCCCACGAGGCTTTCCCACAGGGCTGTCCCACGTGTCACGGTGGTGTGAGTCGATCCTCGCATGAAAGCCAAGGCAGTGCAGGGAAAACAGGTTCCTGTGGAACGGACTGAGATATCTGGGGGAGACTTGGAATGGTGGCACGACCCTGCATTTCCTCTCCCTTTCCTTTGGAGAGCGCCTCCTCTTGAGATGCGATGGAATGCCGGGAATTCTTTCCCGACCAAGCAGGGAAAGGATCCGTCCTCTCGAGTTATGAGCCGGAAACGGAGCTCCTCTGGACGTGGCCGGGACCCTCGTGCTTCCTCTTGAGTGGAGACGGGTATGTCGGGGAACTTCTTGAGTTGCAGCATGGCTGTGAAAGACTCTTTGGAAGTTCCAGAGGTCAAGTGTGATTAGCCTCGAGACACCTCAGTGGAAACGGGCCTCATCTCGCCTGCAGGGGAGAGCCTCCTGGATTTTTACCGAGTTGCGGCAGGTGGCTCTTGACTTACGACGGGGACTTCATGGACCCGCTCTGGTGACCTCAGGAAAGGCCAGTCCCCATGCGAGTTGCTAGAGGGCCTGTCGCTGTTCCTCTCCCATCGATGCCAGGGCCTAAGACCTTGTGTGGAGTCGGGGCCGGAACCTGAGGATTCCTCTCCAGGGCTGACATGCATCTTGGGGTACTTCTGGATTCTCCCCAGGGGAGTCAGTCCTCGTCTCGAGTGGGGGCATGCACGTGCGCTTTCCTCCAAGCTGTAGCAGCAGTGTCACGCTTCCCTTCCCGTGTATCCTAAGGATCGTGGCTTTCCTTCAAGGCTTTCCACGAGGCTTTCCCATGACGCTTTCCCACCAGGCTTTCCCACGAGGCTTTCCTACAGTGATGTCCACGTGCCACCGTGGTGTGAGTTGATCCTCGGCTTGAAAGTCGAGGCAGTGCAGGGAAAATCAGGTTCCCTGGAATGGACTGAGACATCTGGAGGACTCTGGGGAATGGTGGCACGACCCTGGAGTTCCTCTCGGCCTTTCCTGTGGAGAGCGCCCCCTCTTGAGATGTGACGGGAACGCCGGGAATTCTTTCCCGACCACGCAGGGAAAGGATCCCTCCTCTCGAGGCTAGGAGGCGGAAACGGGGCTCCTCTGGATGTGGGCGGGACTCTCGTGCTTCCTCTCGAGTGGAGAACGGGTATGTCGGGACTTCTTGAGTTGCAGAAAGGGTGTGAAGGACCCTTTGGAACTTCCAGAGGTTAGGTGTGATTAGCCTCGAGACATCTCAGCAGAAATGGGCCTCATCTCGCCTGGAAGGGAGAACCTCCTGGATTTTTCTCGAGTTGGCGGCAGGCTGCTCTCGACTTACGACGGGGTCCTCAGGGACCCGCTCTGGTGGCCTCAGGAAAGGCCATTCCCCATGCGAGTTTGCTCGAGGGCCTTTCGGGATTCCTCTCCCAGTCGATGCCGGGCCTAAGACCTTGTTCGGTGTCGGTGTCCGGAACCTGAGGATTCCTCTCCAGTGCTGACATGGATCTTGGGCTACTTCTGGAGTCTCCCACAGGGGAAGTCAGTCCTCGTCTCGAGTGGGGGCATGCAGCGTGCGGCTTTCCTCCAGAGCTGTAGCAGCAGTGTCACGCTTCCCTTCGCGTGGATCAAGGGATCTGTGGCTTTCCCTCGAGGCTTTCCACACGAGGCTTTCGCCACGAGGCTTTCCCACAGGGCTGTCCCACTGTGCCACCGTAGTGTGAGTCGATCCTCGGCTTGAAATTCGAGGCCAGTGCAGGGAAAACAGGTTTCCCTGGAATGGACTGAGACATCTGGGGGACTCTTGGAATGGTGGCAAGACCTTGGAGTTCCTCTCGCCTTTTCTGTGGAGAGCGCCCTCCTCTTGAGATGCGACGGGAACGCCGGGAATTCTTTCCCGAACCAGGCAGGGAAAGGATCCCTCCTCTCGAGCTAGAGGCGGAAACGGGGCTCCTCTGGATTTGGGCGGGACTCTCGTGCTTCCTCTCGAGTGGAGACGGGTATGTCGAGGAACTTCTTGAGTTGCAGCAAGGGTGTGAAGGACCCTTTGGAAGTTCCAGAGGTTAGGTGTGATTAGCCTCGAGGACGCCTCAGCGGAAATGGGCCTCATCTCGCCTGGAGGGGAGAACCTCCTGGATTTTCTCGAGTTTGGTGCAGGTGCTCTCGACTTATCGACGGGACCTCAGGGACCCGCTCTGGTGGCCTCAAGGAAAGGCCAGTCCCCATGCGAGTTAGCTCGGGGCCTCTCTGGGATTCCTCTCCCGTCGATGCCGGGCCTAAGACTTGTTTGGAGTCGGTGCCGGAACCTGAGGATTCCTCTCCAGTGCTGACATGGATCTTGGGGTACTTCTGGAGTCTCCCCAGGGGAGAGCAGTCCTCGTCTCGAGTGGGGGCATGCACGTGCGCTTTCCTCCCGAGCTGTAGCAGCAGTGTCACACTTCCCTTCGGGTTGATCAAGCAACTGGGGCTTTCCCTCGAGCTTTCCCATGAGGCTTTCCCCTCGAGGCTTTCCCACAGGGCTGTCCCACGTGCCACCGTGGTGTGAGTCGATCCTTGCTTGAAAGTCGAGGCAGTGCAGGGAAAACAGGTTTCCCTGGAATGGACTGAGACATCTGGGGGACTCTGGGAATGGTGGCACGACCCTGGAGTTCCTCTCTCCTTTCCTGTGGAGAGCGCTCCTCTTGAGATGCGACGGGAACTCCGGGAATTCTTTCCCGACCACACAGGGAAAGATCCTTCCTCTCGAGCTATGAGGCGGAAACGGGGCTCCTCTGGATGTGGGCGGGACTCTCGTGCTTCCTCTCGAGTGGAGACGGGTATGTCGGGGAACTTCTTGAGTTGCAGCAAGGATGTGAAGGACGTTTTGGAAGTTCCAGAGGTTAGGTGTGATTAGCCTGGGACGCCACAGAGGAAACGGGCCTCATCTCGCCTGGAGGGGAGAACCTCCTGGATTTTCTCGAGTTGCGGCAGTTGCTCTCGACTTATGCCGGGGACCTCAGGGACCCGCTCTGATGTCCTCAGGAAAGGCCAGTCCCCATGCTAGTTGCTCGGGGCTCTCGGGATTCTTCTCCCGTCGATGCCGGGGCCTAAAACCTTGTTTGGAGTTGGTGACGGAATGTGAGAATTCTTCTCCAGTGCTGACGTGGATCTCGGGCTACTTCTGGAGTCTCCCAGGGGAGTCAGTCCTCGTCTCGAGTGGGGGCATGCACGTGCGCTTTCCTCCCGAGCTGTAGCAGCAGTGTCTCGCTTCCCTTCGCGTGAATCAAAGCAACTGTGGCATCCCTTGAGGCTTTCCCACGAGGCTTTCTCTCGAGGCTTTCCCACGAGGCTTTCCCACAGGGCTGTCCACGTGCCACCGTGGTGTGAGTCCATCCTCGGCTTGAAAGTAGAGGCAGTGCAGGGAAAACAGGTTTCCCTGGAATGGACTGAGACATCTGGGGACTCAAGGAATGTGGTACGACCCTGGAGTTCCTCTCGCCTTTCCTGTGGAGATCGCCTCCTCTTGAGATGCGCGGGAACACTGGTAACTCTTTCCCGACGGGAAAGGATCCCTCCTCTCGAGCTAGGAGGCGGAAACGGGGCTCCTCTGAATTTGGGCGGGACTCTCGTGCTTCCTCTCGAATGGAGACGGGTATGTTGGGGATCTCCTTGAGTTGCAGCAAGGGTGTGAAGGACCCTTTGTAAGTTCCAGAGGTTAGGTGTGATTAGCCTTGAGACACCTCAGCGGAAATGTTCCTCATCTCGCCTGGAAGGGAGAACTTCCTGGATTTTCTCAAGTTGCAGCAGGTGCTACGGACTTAGGACGGGGAACTCAGGGACCCGCTCTGGTGGCCTCAGGAAAGGCCAGTCCCCATGCGAGTTGCTCGGGCGCATCTCGGGAATCCTCTCCCATTGGTGCCCGGGCCTAAGGTGTGCTGGAGTCGGCCTGAAACTGAGGATTCCTCTCCAGTGCTGACATGGA
>NW_017202886.1:0-6222 GCF_001704415.2 Capra hircus
TCTCCCGTCGATGCCGGTCCTAAGACCTTGTGTGGAGACGGTGTCGGAACCTGAGGATTCCTCTCCAGTGCTGACATGGATCTTGGGCGTACTTCTGGAGTCTCTAGAGGGGAGTCAGTCCTCGTCTCGAGTGGGGCATGCACGTGCGTTTCCTCCCGAGCTGTAGGAGCAGTGTCACGCCTACCTTCTCGTGGATCAAGGGATCTGTGTCTTTCCCTCGAGGCTTTCCCAGGAGGCTTTCCCACGAGGCTTTCCCACAGGGCTGTCCACGTGCCACCGTGGTGTGAGTCGATCCTCGGCTTGAAAGTCGAGGCAGTGCAGGGAAAACAGGTTTCCCTGGAATGGACTGAGACATCTGGGGGACTCTGGGAATGGTGGCACGACCCTGGAGTTCCTCTCGCCTTTCCTGTGGAGAGCGACTCCTCTTGAGATTCGATGGGAACGCCGGGAATTCTTTCCCGAACACGCAGGGAAAGGATTCCTCCTTTCGAGCTAGGAGGCGGAAACGGGGATCCTCTGGATGTGGGCAGAAATCTCGTGTTTCCTCTCGAGTGGAGACGGGTATGTCGGGGAACTTCTTGAGTTGTAGCAAGGGTGTGAAGGACCCTTTGGAAGTTCCAGAGGTTAGATGTGATTAGCCTCGAGAAGCCTCAGCACAAATGGGTCTCATCTCGCCTGGAGGGGAGAACCTCCTGGATTTTTCTCGAGTTGCGGCAGGTGCTCTCGAATTACGACAGGGACCTCAGGGACCCGCTCTGGTGGCCTAAGGAAAGGCCAGTTCCCATGCGAGTTGCACGGGGGCCTCTCGGGTTTCCTCTCCCGTCAATGCCGGGGCCTAAGACCTTGTGAGGAGTCAGTGCTGGAACCTGAGGATTCCTCTCCAGTGCTGACATGGATCTTGGGGCACTCCTGGAGTGTCCCCAGGGGAGTCAGTCTTCGTCTAGTGTAGGGGCATGCACGTGTGCTTTCCTTCCGAGCTGTAGCAGCAGTGTCGCGTTTCCCTTCGCGTGGATCAAGGGATCTGTGGCTTTCCCTCGAAGCTTTCCCTTGAGGCTTTCCCACGAGGCTTTTCCAGGAGGCTTTCCCACGAGGCTTTCCCACTGGGCTGTCCCACGTGCCACTGTGTTGTGAGTCGATCCTCGGCTTGAAAGTCGAGGCAGTGCAAGGAAAACAGTTTTCCCTGGAATGGACTGAGACATCTGGGGGACTCTGGAATGGTGGCACCACCCTGGAGTTCCTCTCGCCTTTCCTGTGGAGAGCGCCTCCTCTTGAGATGCGACGGGAATGCCGGGAATTCTTTCCCCACCACGCAGAGAAAGGATCCCTCCTCTCGAGCTAGGAGGCGGAAACGGGGCTCCTCTGGATGTGGGCGGAACTCTCGTGCTTCCTCTGGAGTGGAGACGGGTATGTCGGTGAACTTCTTGAGTTGCAACAAGGGTGTGCAGGACCCGTTGGAGGTTTAAGAGGTTAGGTGTGATTAGTCTCGAGAAGCCTCAGCGGAAATGGGCCTCATCTCGCCTGGAGGGGAGAACCTCCTGAATTTTCTCGAGTTGCGGCAGATGCTCTCCACTTACGACGGGGACCTCAGGGACCCGCTCTGGTGGCCTCAGGAAAGGCCAGTCCCCATGCGAGTTGCTCGGGGCCTCTCGGGATTCCTCTCCCGTCGATGCTGAGGCCTAAGACCTTGTGTGGAGTCAGTGCCGGAACCTGGGGATTCCTCTCCAGTGCTAACATGGATCTTGGGGTACTTCTGGAGTCTCCCCAGGGGAGTCAGTCCTCGTCTCGAGTGGGAGCAAGCAAGTGCGCTTTCCTCCCGAGCTGTAGCAGCAGTGTCGTGCTTCCCTTCGTGTGGATCAAGGGATCTGTGGCTTTCCCTCGAGGCTTTCCCACGAGGCTTTCCCACAGGGCTGTCCCACGTGGACCGTGGTGTGAGTCGATCCTCGGCTTGAAAGTCGAGGCAGTGCAGGGAAAATAGGTTTCCCTCAAACAGACTGGACATCTGGGGTACTCTGGGAATGGTGGCAGAACCCTGGAGTTCCTCTCGCCTTTCCTGTGGAGAGCGACTCCTCTTGAGATGCGACGGGAAAGCCCGGAATTCTTCTCCGACCACGCAGGGAAAGGATCCCTCCTCTCGAGCTAGGAGACGGAAACGGGTCTCCTCTGGATGTGGGCTGGACTCTCGTGCTTCCTCTCGAGTGGAGACTGGTATGTCGGGGAACTTCTTGAGTTGCAGCAAGGGTGTGAAAAACCCTTTGGAAGTTCCAGAGGTTAGATGTGATTAGCCTGGAGAGGCCTCAGCTGAAATGGGCCTCATCTCGCCTGGAGGGGAGAACCTCCTGGATTATCTCGAGTTGCGGCAGGAGCTCTCGACTTACGACGGGGACCTCAGGGACCCGCTCTGGTGGCCTCAGGAAAGGCCAGTCCCCATGCGAGTTGCTCGGGGGCCTCGCGGATTCCTCTCCCGACGATGCTCTGGCCTAAGACCTTGTGTGAGTCAGTGCCGGACCTGAGGATTCCTCTCCAGTGCTGACATGGATCTTGGGGTACTTCTGGAGTCTCCCCAGGGGAGTCAGTCTTCGTCTCGAGTGGGGGCATGCACGTTCGCTTTCCTTCCGAGATGTAGCAGCAGTGTCGCGCTTCCCTTCACGTGTATCAAGGGATCTGTGGCTTTCCCTCGAGGCTTTCCCACAGGGCTGTTCCTCGTGCACGGTGGTGTGAGTCGATCCTCGGCTTGAAAGTCGAGGCAGTGCATTGAAAACAGGTTTCCCTGGAATGGACTGAGACTTCTGACGGACTCTGGGATTGGTGGCCCGACCCTGGAGTTCCTCTCGCTTTTCCTGGGGAGAGCCTCCTCTTGAGCTGCGACGGGAATGCCAGGAATTCTTTCGCGAACACACAGGGAAAGGATCCCTCCTCTGGAGCTAGGAGGCTGAAACGGTGCTCCTCTGGATGTGGGCGGGATTCGCGTGCTTCCTCTCGAGTGGAGATGGGTATGTCGGGGAACTTCTTGAGTTGCAGCAAGGGTGTGAAGGACCCTTTGAAGTTCCAGAATTTAGGTGTGATTAGCCTCGAGACGCCTAAGCGGAACTGGGCCTCATCTCGCCTGGAGGGGAGAACCTCCTGGATTTCCTCGAGTTGCGGCAGGTGCTCTCGACTTACGTCGGGGACCTCAGGGACCCTCTCTGGTGGCCTCAGGGAAGGCCAGTCCCCATGAGAGTTGCTCGGGGCCTCTCAGGATTCCTCTCCCGTCGATGCCGGGGCCTAAGATCTTGTGTGGATTCAGTGCCGGTACCTGAGGATTCCTCCAGTGCCGACATGGATCTTGGGGTACTTCTGGAGTCTCCCCAGGGGAGTCAGTCCTCATCTCGAGTGGGGGCATGCACGTGCTTTTCCTCCGAGAGCTGTGGCAGCAGTGTGGCGCTTCCCTTCGCGTGGATCAATGGATCTGTGGCTTTCCATCGAGGCTTTCCCAGGAGGCTTTTCCAGGAGGCTTTCCCACGAGGCTTTCCCACAGGGCTGTCCCACGTGCCACCGTGGTGTGAGTCGATCCGGCTTGAAAGTCGACGCAGTGCTGGGAAAACAGGTTTCCCTGGAATGGACTGAGACATCTGGGGGACTCTCGAAATGGTGACATGACCCTGGAGTTCCTCTCGCCTTTCCTGTGGAAAGCGCCTCCTCTTGAGATGCGACGGAAACCCCGGGAATTCTTTCCCGAACACGCAGCAGGAAAGGATCCCTCCTCTCGAGCTAGGAGGCGGAAACGGGGCTCCTCTGGATGTGGCGGGACTCTCGTGCTTCCTCTCGAGTGGAGACGGGTATGTCGGGGAACTTCTTGAGTTGCAGCAAAGTGTGAAGGACACGTTGGAAGTTCCAGAGGTTAGGTGTGAATAGCCTCGAGAAAACTCAGCATAAATGGCCTCATCTCACCTGGAGGGGAAACCTCCTGGATTTTTCTCGAGTTGCGCAGGTGCTCTCGACTTACAGCGGGGACCTCGAGGACCGCACTGGTTGGCCCCAGGAAAGGCCAGTCCCATGCGAGTTGCTCGGGGGCCTCTCGGGATTCCTCTCCCGTCGATGCTGGGGCGTAAAATCTTGTGTGGAGTCGGTGCCGGAACCTGAGCATTCCTCTTCAGTGCTGACATTGATCGTGGGGTACTTCTGAGTCTCCCCAGGGAGTCAGTCCTCGTCTCGAGTGGGGCCCTGCACGTGCGCCGAAACCTGAGAATTCCTCTCCAGTGCTGACATGGATCTTGGGGTACTCTTGGAGTCTCCCCAGGGGAGTCAGTCCTCGTCTCGAGTGGGGGCATGCCTGTGCGCTTTCCTCTCGAGCTGTAGCAGCAGTGTCACGCTTCCCTTCGCGTGGATCAAGGGATCTGTGGCTTTCCCTCGAGGCTTACCCTCCAGGCTTTCCCACTTTCTTTCCACAGGGCTGTCCCACGTGCCACCGTGGTGTGAGTCGATCCTCGGCTTGAAAGTAGACGCAGTGCAGGGAAAACAGGTTTCCCTGAATGGACTGAGATATCTGGGAGACTCTGGAATGGTGGCACGACCCTGGAGTTCCTCTCGCCTTTCCTGTGGAGAGTGCCTCCTCTTGAGAAGCGAGGGGAACGCCGGGAATTCTTTCCAGAACACGCAGGGAAAGGATCCCCACTCTCGAGCTAGGAGGCGGAAACGGGGCTCCTCTGGATGTGGGCGGGACTCTCGTGCTTCCTCTCGAGTGAGACGGGTATGTCGGGGAACTTCTTGAGTTGCAGCAAGGGTGTGAAGGACCCTTTGGAAGTTCCAGAGGCTAGCTGTGATTAGCCTCGAGACGCCTCAGCCGAAATGGGCCTCATATCGCCTGGAGGGGAGAACCTCCAGGACATTCTCGAGTTTCGGCAGGAGCTCTCGACTGCGACGGGGACCTCAGGGACCCGCTCTGGTGGCCTCAGGAAAGGCCAGTCCCCATGGAGTTGCTCGGGGGCCTCTAGGATTCCTCTCCCGTCGATGCCGGAGCCTAAGTCCTTGTGTGGAGTCGGTGCCGAAACCTGAGCATTCCTGTCCAGTGCTGACATGGATCTTGGGGTACTCTTGGAGTCTCCCCAGGGGAGTCAGTCCTCGTCTCGAGTGGGGCATGCCTGTGCGCTTTCCTCTCGAGCTGTAGCAGCAGTGTCACGCTTCCCTTCGCGTGGATCAAGGATCTGTGGCTTTTCCTCGAGGCTTTCCCACGAGGCTTTTCCAGGAGGGTTTCCCACAGGGCTGTCGCACGTGCCACCGTGGTGTGAGCCGATCCTCGGCTTGAAAGTCGAGGCAGTGCAGGGAAAACAGGTTTCCCTGGAATGGACTGAGACATCTGGGGGACTCTGGGAATGGTGGCACGACCCTGGAGTTCATCTCGCCTTTCCTGTGGAGAACACCTCCTGTTGAGAAGCTATGGGAACGCCGGGAATTCTTTCCCGAACACGCAGGGAAAGGATCCCTCCTCTCGAGCTAGGAGGCGGAAACGGGCTCCTCTGGATGTGGGCGGGACTCTCGTGCTTCTCTCGAGTGGAGACGGGTATGTCGGGGAACTTCTTGAGTTGCAGCAAGGGTGGAAGGACTCTTGGAAGTTCCAGAGATTAGGTGTGATTAGCCTCGAGACGTCTCAGCGGAAATGGGCCTCATCTCGCCTGGGGGAGAACCTCCTGGATTTTCTCGAGTGCGGCAGGTGCTCTCGACTTACGACGGGGACCTCAGGGACCCGCTCTGGTGGCCTCAGGAAAGGCCAGTCCCCGTGCGAGTTGCTCGGGGCCTGTCGGGACTTCTCTTCCGTTGATGCCTGACCCTAAGACCTTGTGTGGAGTCCGTGCCGGAACTTAAGCATTCCTCTCCAGTGCTGTCATGGATCTTGGGGTACTTCTGGTGTCTCCCCTGGGGAGTCAGTCCTCCTCTCGAGTGGGGGCATGCACGTGCGCTTTCCTCCCGAGATGTAGCAACAGTGACACGCTTCCCTTCACGTGGATCAAGGGATTTGTGGCTTTCTCTCGAGGCTTTCCCGCAGGGCTGTTCCATGTGCCACAGTGGTGTGAGTCGATCCTCGGCTTGAAAGTTGAGGCAGTGCAGGGAAAACAGGTTTCCCTGGAATGGACTGAGGCATCTGGGGGACTCTGGGAATGGTGGCAGGATCGAGGAGTTCCTCTCGCCCTTTCCTGTGGAGAGCGCCTCCTCTTGAGATGCGACAGGCACGCTGAGAATTCTTTTTCC
>NW_017202887.1:0-6222 GCF_001704415.2 Capra hircus
AGCGGGGTCCCTGAGGTCGCCTGTCGTAAGTCGAGAGCACCTGCCGCAACTCGAGAAAATGCAGGAGGTTCTACCTAGAGGCAAGATGAGGCCCATTTTCGCTGAGGCCTCTGAGGCTAATCACATCTAACATCTGGAACTTCCAAAGGGTCCTTCACACCCTTGCTGCAACTCATGAAGTTCCCCGACATTTCCCGTCTCCACTCGAGGAAGCACGAGAGTCCTGCCCACATCCAGAGGAGACCCGTTTTCGCCTCCTAGCTCCAGAGGAGGGATCCTTTCCTGCGTGGTTGGGAAACAATTCCCGCGTTCCGTCGCATCTCAATAGGAGGCGCTCTCCACAGGAAAGGCGAGAGGAACTCCAGGGTCGTGCCACCATTCCCAGAGTCCCCAGATATCTCAGTCCATTCCAGGGAAACCTGTTTTTCCCTGCACTGCCTCGACTTTCAAGCCGAGGATCCACTCACACCGGTGGCACGTTGGACAGCCCTGTGGGAAAGCCTCGTGGGAAAGCCACAGATCCCTTGATCCACGCGAAGGGAAGCGTGACACTGCTGCTACTGCTCCGGGAGGAAAGCGCTCGTGCATGCCCCCAATCGAGACGAGGACTGACTCCCCTGGGGAGATCCAGAAGTACCCCAAGATCCATGTGGGCACTGGAGAGGAATCCTCAGGTTCCGGAACCGACTCCTCACAAGGTCTTACGCCCCGGCATTGAGGGGAGAGGAATCCCGAGAGGCCCCGAGCAACTCGCATGGGGACTGGCCTTTCCTGAGGCCACCAGAGCGGGTCCCTGAGGTCCCCGTCGTAAGTCGAGAGCAGCTGCCGCAACTCGAAAAAATCCAGGAGGTTCTCCCCTCCAGGCGAGATGAGGCCCATTTCCGCTGAGGCGTCTTGAGGCTAAACACATCTAACATCTGGAACTTCCAAGGGTCCTTCACACCCTTGCTGCAACTCAAGAAGTTCCCCGACATACCCGTCTCCACTCGAGAGGAAGCACGAGAGTCCCGGGCACATCCAGAGGAGCCCCGTTTCTGCCTCCTAGCTCGAGAGGAGGGATCCTTTCCCTGCGTGGTCGGGAAAGAATTCCCGGTGTTCCCGTCGAATCTCAAGAGGAGGCGCTCTCCACAGGAAAGGCGAGAGGAACTCCAGGGTCGTGCCACCATTCCCAGAATCCCCAGATATCTCAGTCCATTACAGGGAAACCTGTTTTCCCTGCACTGCGTCGATTTTCAAGCCGAGGATCGACTCACACAACGGTGGCACGTGGGACAGCCCTGTGGGAAAGCCTCATGGGAAAGCCTCCTGGGATAGCCTCGAGGGAAAGCCACATATCCCTTGATGCACGCGAAGGGAAGCGTGACACTGCTGCTACAGCTCTTGAGGAAAGCGCACTTGCATGCCCCCACTCGAGACGAGGACTGACTCCCCTGGGGAGACTCCAGAAGTACCCCAAGATCCATGTCAGCACTGGAGAGGAATCCTCAGGTTCCGGCACCGACTCCACACGAGGTCTTAGGCCCCGGCATCGACGGGAGAGGAATCCCGAGAGGCTCCCGAGCAACTCTCATGGCGACTGGCCTTTCCCGAGGCCACCAGAGCCTGTCCCTGAGGTTCCCGTCGTAAGTCGAGAGCACCTGCCGCAACTCGAAAAATCCAGGAGGTTCTCCCCTCCAGGCGAGATGAGGCCCATTTCCGCTGAGGCGTCTTGAGGCTAATCACATCTAACCTCTGGAACTTCCAAAGGGTCCTTCATACCCTTGCTGCAACTCAAGAAGTTCCCTGACATACCCGTCTGCACTCGAGAGGAAGCACGAGAGTCCCGCCCACATCCAGAGGAGCCCCGTTTCCGCCTCCTAGCTCGAGAGGAGGGATCCTTTCCCGGCGTGTTCGGGATAGAATTCCCGGCATTCCCGTCGCAAGTCAAGAGGAGGCGCTCTCCACAGGAAAGGCGAGAGGAACTCCAGGGTCGTGCCACATTCGCAGAGTCCCCCAGATGTCTCAGTCCATTCCAGGGAAACCTGTTTTCCCTGCACTGCCTCGACTTTGAAGCCGAGGATCGACTCACACCACGGTGGCACGTGGGACAGTCCTGTGGGAAAGCCTCAAGGGAAAGCCCCTGATGCCTTGATCCACGCGAAGGGAAGCGTGACACTGCTGCTACAGCTCGGGAGGAAAGAGCACCTGCATGCCCCCACTCGAGACGAGGACTGACTCCCCTGGGGAGGCTCCAGAAGTACCCCAAGTTCCATGTCAGCACTGGAGAGGAATCCACAGGTTTCGGCACCGACTCCACTCAAGGTCTTAGGCCCCGGCATCGAGGGGAGAGGAATCCCGAGAGGCCCCCGAGCAACTCGCATGGGGACTGGCCTCTCCTGAGGCAACCAGAGCGGGTCTCTGAGGTCCCCATCGTAAGTCGAAAGCACCTGCCGCAACTAGAGAAAATCCAGGAGGTTCTCCCCTCCAGGCGAGATGAGGCCCATTTCCGCTGAGGCGTCTCAAGGCTAATCACATCTAACGTCTGGATCTTCCAAAGGGTCCTTCACACCCTTGCTGCAACTCAAGAAGTTCCCCGACATACCCGTTTACACTCGAGAGGAAGCACGAGAGTCCCGCCCACATCCAGAGGAGCCCCGTTTCCGCCTCCTAGCTCGAGAGGAGGGATCCTTTCCCTGCGTGGTCGGGAAAGAATTCCCAGCGTTCCCGTCGCTTCTCAAGAGGAGGCGCTCTCCACAGGAAAGGCGAGAGGAACTCCAGGGTCGTGCCACCATTCCCAGAGTGCCCCAGATGTCTCAGTCCATTCCAGGGAAACTGTTTTCCCTGCACTGCCTCTACTTTCAAGCCGAGGATCGACTCACACCACGGTGGCACGTGGGACAGCCCTGTGGGAAAGCCTCGTGGGAAAGACTCGGGGAAAGCCTCGAGGGAAAGCCGCAGATCCCTTGTTCGACTCGAAGGGAAGCTTGACACTGCTGCTACAGCTCGGGAGGAAAGCGCACGTGCATGCCCCACTCGAGACGAGGACTGACTCCCCTGGGGAGACTACAGAAGTAGCCCAAGATCCATGTCAGCACTGGAGAGGAATCCTCACGTTCCGGCACCGACTCCAAGCAAGGTCTTAGGCCCCGGCATCGACGGGAGAGGAATCCCGAGAGGCCCCCGAGCACCTCGCATGGGGACTGGCCTTTCCTGAGGCCACCAGAGAGGGTCCCTGAGGTCCCCGTCGTAAGTCGAGAGCACCTGCCGCAACTCGAGAAAATCCAGGAGGTTCTCCCCTCCAGGCGAGATGAGGCCCATTTCCGCCTAGGCGTCTCGAGGCTAATCACACCTAAGCTCTGGAACTTCGAAAGGGTCCTTCACACCCTTGCTGCAACTCAAGAAGTTCCCCGACATACCCGTCTCCACTCGAGAGGAAGCACGAGAGTCCCGCCCACATCCAGAGGAGCCCCGTTTCCGCCTCCTAGCTCGAGAGGAGGGATCCTTTCCCTGCGGGGTCGGGAAAGAATTCCCGGCGTTCCCGTCGCATCTCAAGAGGAGGCGCTCTCCACAGGAAAGGCGAGAGGAACTCCAGGATCGAGGCACATTCCCAGAATCCCCCAGATGTCTCAGTCCATTCCAGGGAAACCTGTTTTCCCTGCACTGTTTCGACTTTCAAGCCGAGGATCGACTCACAACACGGTGGCACGTGGGACAGTCCTTTGGGAAAGTCTCGTGGGAAATCCTCGTGGGAAAGCCTCGAAGGAAAGCCACAGATCCCTTGATCCATGCGAAGGAAAGCGTGACACTGCTGCTACAGCTCGGGAGGAAAGCGCACTTGGATGCCCCACTCGAGACGAGGACTGAGTCCCCTGGGGAGACTCCAGAAGTACCCCAAGATCCATGTCAGCACTGGAGAGGAATCCACAGGTTTCGACACCGACTCCACACATGGTCTTAAGCCCCAGCATCGACGGGAGAGGATCCCGAGAGGCCCCTGAGCAACTCGCATGGGGATTGGCCTTTCCTGAGGCCACCAGAGCAGGTCCCTGAGGTCCCCGTCGTAAGTCGAGAGCACCTGCCGCAACTCGAGAAAATCCAGGAGGTTCTCCCCTCCAGGCGAGATGAGGCCCATTTCCGCTGAGGCGTCTCGAGGCTAATCACACCTAACTTCTGGAACTTCCAACGGGTCCTTCACACCCTTGCTGCAACTCTAAAAGTTCCCCGACATACCCGTCTCCACTCGAGAGGAAGCACGAGAGTCCCGCCCACATCCAGAGGAGCCCCGTTTCCGCCTCCTTGCTCGAGAGACGGGTTCCTTTCCCTGCGTTTTCGGGAAAGAATTCCCGGCGTTCCTGTCGCATCTTAAGAGGAGGCACTCTCCACAGGAAAGGTGAGAGGAACTCCAGGGTCGTGCCACCATTCCCAGAGTCCTCCAGATGTCTCAGTCCATTCCAGGGAAACCTGTTTTCCCTGCACTGTTTCGACTTTCAAGCCGAGGATCGACTCACACCACGGTGGCACGTGGGACAGCCCTGTGGGAAAGCCTCGAGGGAAAGCCACAGATCCCTTTATCCACGGGAAGGGAAGCGCGACACTGCTGCTACAGCTCGTGAGGAAAGCGCACGTGCATGCCCCCTCTCGAGACGAGGACTGACTCCCTTGGGCAGACTCCAGAAGTACCCCAAGATCCATGTCAGCACTGGAGAGGAATGCTCAGGTTACGGCACCGATTCCACACAAGATCTAGGGCCCCGGCATCGATGGGAGAGGAATCCCGAGAGGCCCCCGAGCAACTCGCATGGGGACTGGACTTTCCTGAGGCCACCAGAGCGGGTCCCTGAGGTCCCCGTCGTAAGTCGAGAGCACCTGCCGCAACTCGAGAAAATCCAGGAGGTTCTCCCCTCCAGGCGAAATGAGGCCCATTTCCGCTGAGGCGTCTCGAGGCTAATCACATCTAACATCTGGAACTTCCAAAGGGTCCTTCACACCCTTGCTGCAACTCAAGAAGTTCTCTGACATACCCGTCTCCACTCGAGAGGAAGCACGAGAGTCCCGCCCACATCCAGAGGAGCCCCGTTTCCGCCTCCTAGCTCGAGAGGAGGATCCTTTTCCTGCGTGGTGGGGAAAGAATTCCCCGCGTTCCCGTCGCATCTCAAGTGGAGGCGCTTGCCAGGGTCCAGCCCCGGTGGATCCAGGGAATTCGAAGGGTGGACGGCGTTGGCGTGGAAAGACTGTTTGTTTATTAATGTAAGATTAGGTTAAGAAACTATAGTGTAATAAGAAGATTAAGTGGAGGAAGAGGGCTGAATAGCTTGGTTTTCACGGAAGGCCATTAAAATTCCAGACAAGGAATTTGCACCATCTACGTTTGGCCACCGGCGCCGCTTGAATATCTAAGGGTGCCTCGCCTTAAGCTCCCTTTCGTGCGGGTCTTAGCAGCCGGGCAAGTAAGTAGACCTGGCGAGCCTCCGCGCCCCAGATGGAGATTCAGCCTGAAGTTAAAGTAAAGAGCAGAGAGAGGGAAGGGGAGAGAAGAAGAGAGAGAGAGAGACATGGGGGATCCAGAGTCCCAAGAAACTAGGCCGAGAGACTAGTTCGAGAAACTGGTCCAATCCTTTATTGTTCAGAAGGCCTTTTATACTTTTGATAAAACATGGAGATCAATGGGTAACACAGAATTATGTAGCGTTCGCAGCGCAGACTCTTTCTATACATCATTTTGTATACAAAAGGTCTCTGGTGATTTACATTATCTTCTGGCAAGAGGCTTGTTAACACTTTTTAGCTCTCTTCCTTAATGAATGTTAATTTTGTTTCCCCTGAAGTGTTTTTTTTAATCTGCATCTCCTTAAAGCATTAAAGTTACATCTCTATTAACAAGTGCGTGCGCAGATGGGCATATAACAAAGAAGGTACTTAACTCGAGGATCTAATGTTGCTAATACTAGGTCTACTACTTGTTTTTCTATATACCAACTATATCTAAAAAATAAAGGATATGAAAATTTGGCAGCAAACATTGACTCAACAACAAATGAAACTTATAATCAGTCCTATTCTAAAGATTTTGACTCCTCGAAGCCCCTACATTCCTAGGATGTTTTAAGCTTCCTGTGCTCCTGCGGTCAGAGGCCTCAAACAAACACACTTGCAGAGTCCTGCAGGCAGGCTAGAAAGCCATCGGAGGGGTTTTTTGGATTGAAACACTCTTTCAAATGCAGTAGACTAAAGCCCTGAATTGAC
>NW_017202888.1:0-6221 GCF_001704415.2 Capra hircus
TTCCTCCCAGCTGTAGCAGCAGTGTCACGCTTCCCTTCCCATGGATCAAGGGATCTGTGGCTTTCCTTCGAGGCATTCCACGAGGCTTTCCACGAGGCTTTCCCACGAGGCTTTCCCACAGGGCTGTCCCACGTGCCACCGTGGTTTGAGTCTATCCTCGGCTTGAAAGTCGAGGCAGTGCAGGGAAAACAGGTTTTCCTCTGGAATGGACTGAGATGTCTGGGGGACTCTGGGAATGGTGGCAGGACCCTGGAGTTCCTCTTGCCATTCCTGTGGAGAGTGCCTCCTCTTGAGATGCGACGGAAACGCCGGGAATTCTTTCCCGACCACGCAGGGAAAGGATCCCTCCTCTCGAGCTAGGAGGCGGAAACGATGCTCCTCTGGATGTGGGCGGGACTCTCGTGCTTCCTCTCGAGTGGAGACGGGTATGTCGGGGAACTTCTTGAGTTGCAGCAAGGGTGTGAATGACCCTTTGGAAGTTCCAGAGGTTAGGTGTGATTAGCCTCGAGACGCCTCAGCGGAAATGGGCCTCATCTCGCCTGGAGGGCAGAACCTCCTGGATTTTCTCGAGTTGCGGCAGGTGCTCTCGACTTACGATGGGGACTTCAGGGACCTGCTCTGGTGGCATCAGGAAAGGCCAGTCCCCATGCGAGTTGCTCGGCGGCATCTGGGGATTCCTCTCCCGTCGATGCTGGGGCCTAAGATCTTGTGTGGAGTCGGTGCCGGAACCTGAGGATTCCTGTCCAGTGCTGACATGGATCTTCGGGTACTTCTGGAGTCTCCCCAGGGGAGTCAGTCCTCGTCTCGAGTGGGGGCATGCACGTGTGCTATCCTCCCCAGCTGTAGCAGCAGTTTCGCTCTTCCCTTCGCGTGGATCAAGGTATCTGTGGCTTTCCCTCATGGCTTTCCCTCGAGGCTTTCCCACGAGGCTTTCCCACAGGGCTGTCCCACGTGCCAACCTGGTGTGAGTCGATCCTCGGCTTGAAAGTCGAGGCAGTGCAGGGAAAACAGGTTTCCCTGGAATGGACTGAGACATCTGGGGGACTCTGGGAATGGTGGCACGACCCTGGAGTTCCTCTCGCCTTTCCTGTGGAGAGCGCCTCCTCTTGAGAAGCGACGGGAACGCAGCGAATTCTTTCCCCAACACGCATGGAAAGGATCCCTCCTCTCGAGCTAGGAGGCAAAAATGGGGCTCCTCTGGATGTGGGCGGGACTCTCGTTCTTCCTCTCGAGTATAGACGGGTATGTCGGGGAATTTCTTGAGTTGCAGCAAGGGTGTGAAGGACCCTTTGGAAGTTCCAGATGTCACATGTGATTAGCCTCGAGACACCTCAGCGGAAATGGTCCTCATCTCGCCTGGAGGGGAAAACCTCCTGGATTTTCCCGAGTTGCGGCAGGTGCTCTCGAGTTACGACGGGGACCACAGGGACCCGCTCTGGTGGCCTCAGAAAGGCCAGTCTACATGCGAGTTGCTCGGGGGCCTCTCGGGATTCCTCTCCCGTCAATGCCGGTGCCTAAGACCTTTTGTGGAGTTGGTGCCGGAACCTGAGGATTCCTCTCCAGTGCTGAAATGGATCTTGGGGTACTTCTGGAGTCTCCCAGGGGAGTCAGTCCTCTTCTCGAGAGGGGTATGCACGTGCCCTTTCCTCCCAAGCTGTGGCAGCTGTATGGCGCTTCCCTTCGGCGTGGATCAAGGGATCTGTGGCTTTCCATCGAGGCTTTCCAGGAAGCTTTCCAGGAGGCTTTCCCACGAGGCTATCCCTCGAAGCTTTCCCACAGGGCTGTCCCACGTGCCAGCGTGGTGTGAGTCGATAATCGGCTTGAAAGTCGAGGCAGTGCAGGAAAACAGGTTTCCCTGGAATGGACTGAGAAATCTGGCGCCTCTGCGAATGGTGGCACGTCCCTGGAGTTCCTCTCGCCTTTCTTGTGGAGAGCGCCTCCTCTTGAGAAGCGACGGGAACGCCGGGAATTCTTTCCCACCACGCAGGGAAAGGATCCTCCTCTCGAGCTAGGAGGCGGACACGGGGCTCCTCTGGATGTGGCGGAACTCTCGGTGCTTCCTCTCGAGTGGAGACGGTTATGTCAGGGAAACTTCTTGAGTTGCAGAAAGGGGTGTGAAGGACCCTTTGGAAGTTCCAGAGGATAGGAGTGATTAGCCTGAAGAAGCCTCAGCGCAAATGGGCCTCATCTCGCCTGGAGGGGAGAACCTCCTGGATTTTCTCGAGTTGGCGGCAGGTGCTCTCGACTTACGACGGGGACCTCAGGGACCGCTCTTGGTGGCCTCAGGAAAGGCTAGTCCCCATGCGAGTTGCTCGGTGGCCTCTCGGGATTTTTCTCCCGTCGATACCGGGGCCTAAGATCTTGTGTGGAGTCGGGTGCCGGAACCTGAGGATTCCGCTCCAGTGCGGACATGGATCTTGGGGTACGTCTGGAGTCTCCCCAGGAGAGTCAGTCCTCGTCTCGAGTGGGGGCATGCACGTGCGCTTTCCTCCCGAGCTGAAGCAGCAGTGTCACGCTTCCCTTCTCGTGGATCAAAGGGATCTGTGGCTTTCCCTTGAGGCTTTCCCAGGAGGCTTTCCGACGAAGTTTTCCCACACGGCTGTCCACGTGCCACCGTGGTGTGAGTCGATCCTCGGCTTGAAAGTCGAGGCAGTGCAGGGAAAACAGGTTTCCCTGGAATGGACTGAGACATCTGGGGACTCTGGGAATGGTGGCACGACCCTGGAGTTCCTCTCGCCTTTCCTGTGGAGAGCGCCTTCTCTTGAGATGCGACGGGAACGCGGGGAATTCTTTCCCGACCACGCAGGGAAAGGATCCCTCCTCTCAAGCTAGGAGGCGGAAATGGGCTCCTCTGGATGTGGGCGGGACTCTCGTGCTACCTCTCAAGTGGAGACGGCTATGTCGGGGAACTTCTTGTGTTGCCAGCAAGGGTGTGAAGGACCCTTTAGAAGTTCCAGATGTTAGATGTGATTAGCCTCGAGACGCCTCAGCGGAAATGGGCCTCATATCGCCTGGAGGGGAGAACCTCCTGGATTTTCTCGAGTTGCGGCAGGTGCTCTCGACTTAGAACGGCACCTCAGGGACCCAATCTCGTGGCATGAGGAAAGGCCAGTTCCCAAGCGAGTTGCTCGGGGGCCTCTCGGGATTCCTCTCCCGTCGATGCCGGGGCCTAAGACCTTGTGTGGAGTCAGTGCCGGAACCTGAGGATTCCTCTCGAGTGCTGACATGGATCTTGGGGTACTTCTGTAGTCTCCCCAGGGGAGTCAGTCCACGTCTCGAGTGGGGGCATACACGTGCGCTTTCCTCCCCGAGCTGTAGCAGCCAGTGTCGCGTTTCCCTTCACGTGGACAAGGGATCTGTGGCTTTTCCTTGAGGCTTTCCCACGAGGCTTTCCCAGGAGGCTTTCCCACAGGGCTTTCGGACAGGGCTGTACCATCTGCCTCCGTGGTGTGAGTCAATCCTCGGATTGAAAGTCAAGGCATTGCAGGGAAAAGAGGTTTCCCTGGAATGGACTGAGAAATCTGGCGCCTCTGGGAATGGTGGCACGACCCTGGAGTTCCTCTCGCCTTTCCTGTGGAGAGCGCCTCCTCTTGAGATGCGAAGGGAACACCGGGAATTCTTTCCCGACCACGCAAGGAAAGGATCCCCTCCTCTCGAGCTAGGAGGCGGAAACGGGGCTCCTCCGGATGTAGGCGGGATTCTCGTGCTTCCTCTCGAGTGGAGACGGGTTATGTCGGGGAACTTCTTGAGTTGCAGCCAGGGTGTGAATGAGCCTTTGGTAGTTCCAGAGATCAGGTGTGATTCGCCTGGACACGCCTCAGCGGAAATGGGCCTCATCTCGCCTGGAGGGGAGAACCTCCTGGATTTTCTCGATTTGCGGCAGGTGCTCTCGACTTACAACGGGGACCTCAGGGACCCGCTCTGGTGGCCTCAGGAAAACCCAGTTGCACATGCGAGTTGCTCGGGGACCTCTCGGGATTCCTCTCACTTGGATGCTGGGCCTAAGCCCTTGTGTGGAGTCGGTGCCGGAACCTGAGTGTTCCTCTCCCTGATGACATGGATCTTGGGGTACTTCTGCAGTCTCCCCAGGGGAGTCAGTCCCCGTCTCGAGTGGGGGCATGCACGTGCGCTTTCCTCCCTGAGCCGTAGCAGCAGTGTCATGCTTCCCTACGCGTGGATCAAGGGATCTGTGGCTTTCCCTCGAGGCTTTCGCACGAGGCTTTCCCACAGGGCTGTCCCACGTGCCACCGTGGTGTGAGTCGATCCTCGGCTTGAAAGTCGAGGCAGTGCACGGAAAACAGTTTTCCCTGGAATGGACTGAGACATCCAGGGTACTCTGGAATGGTGGCACGACCCTGGAGTCCTCTCGCCTATCCTGTGGAGAGCGCCTCCTGTTGAGATGCAACGGAAACGCCGGTAATTCTTTCCCGACCACGCTGGGAAAAGGATCCCTCCTCTCGAGCTAGGAGGTGGAAACGGGGCTCCTTTGGATGTGGGCGGAACTCTCGTGCTTCCTCTCTAGTGGAGACGGGTATGTCTGGGAACTTCTTGAGTTGCAGCAAGGGTGTGAAGGACCCTTTGGAAGTTCCAGATGTTAGATGTGATTAGCCTCGAGACGCCTCAGCGGAAATGGGCCTCATCTCGCCTGGAGGGGAGAACCTCCTGGATTTTCTCGAGTTGCCTCAGGTGCTCTCGACTTACGACGGGGACCTCAGGGACCCGCTGTGGTGGCCTCAGGAAAGGCCAGTCCCCATGCGAGATGCTTGGGGGCCTTCGGGATTCCTGTCCCGTCGATGCCGGGTCCTAAGAGATGTGTGGAGTCGGTGCCGGAACCTGAGGATTCCTCTCCAGTGCTGACATGGATCTTGGGGTACTACTGGAGTCTCCCCAGGGGAGTCAGTCCTCGTCTCGAGTGGGGGCATGCACGTGCGCTTTCCTCCCGAGCTGTAGCAGCAGTGTCACGCTTCCTTTCGCGTGGATCAAAGGATCTGTGGCTTTCGCTCGAGGCTTTCCCACGAGGCTTTCCCACGTGGCTTTCCCACAGGGCTGTCCAACGTGCCATCGCGGTGTGAGTCGATCCTCGGCTTGAAAGTCGAGGCAGTGCAGGGAAAACAGGTTTCCCTGGAATGGACTGAGACATCTGGGGGACTCTGGGAATGGGACCTGATCCTGGAGTTCCTCTCGCCTTTCCTGTGGAGAGCGCCTCCTCTTGAGATGAGACGGGAACGCCGGGAATTCTTTCCCCACCACGCAGGGAAAGGATACCTCCTCTCGAGCTAGCAGGCGGAAACGGGGCCACTCTGGATATGGGGCGGGACGCTCGGGTTCCTCTTGAGTGGAGACGGGTATGTCGAGGAACTTCTTGAGTTGCAGCAAGGTGTGAAGGACCCTTTGGAAGTTCCAGGGTTTAAGTGTGATTACCGCCTAGTTGCCTCAGAGGAAATGGGCCTCATCTAGCCTAGAGGGGAGAACCTCCTGGATTTTCTCGAGTTGCGGCAGGTGCTCTCGACTTACGACGAGGGCCTCAGGGACCCGCTCTGGTGGCCTCAGGAAGGCCAGTCCCCATGCGAGTTGCTCGGGGGCCTCTCGGGATTCCTCTCCCGTCGATGCCGGGGCCTAAGACCTTGTGTGGACTCAGTGCCGGAACCTGAGGATTCCTCTCCAGTGCCGACATGGATCTTGGGGTCTTCTGGAGTCTCCCCAGGGAGTAGTCCTCGTCTCGAGAGGGGCTGCACGTGCGATTTCCTCCGAGCTGTAGCAGCAGCGTCTCGCATCGCGTGGATCAATGGGTTTGTGGCTTTCCCTCGAGGCTTTCCCCGAGGCTTTCCCACGAGGCTTTCCCATGAGGCTTTCCACAGGGCTGTCCCACGTGCCACCGTGGTGTGAGTTGATCCTCTGCTTGAAAGTCGACGCAGTGCAGGGAAAACAGGTTTCCGTGAAATGGACTGAGAACATCTGGGGGACTCTGGGAATGGTGGCACGACCCTTGGAGTTCCTCTCACCTTTCCTGAGGAGAGCGCCTCCTCTTGAGATGTGACGGGAACACCGGTATTCTATCCCGACCACGCAGTGAAAGGATCCCTCCTCTCGAGCAAGGGGCGGAAACGGGGCTCCTCTGGTTGTGGGCGGGATTCTCGTGCTTTCCTCTCGAGTGGACGGCGGTATGTCGGGGAACTTCTTGAGTTGCCAGTAAGTGTGTGAAGGGCCCTTTGGAAGTTCCA
>NW_017202889.1:0-6220 GCF_001704415.2 Capra hircus
GGGGGCCCACGTGATTGCCCCTGGGGGCCCACGTGATTTCCCCTTGGGGCCCACGTGATTGGGGCCACCCTGGGGCCCACGTGATGCCCCTGGGGCCCACCCGCCCACGTGATTCCCCTGCGGGGGCCCACGTGATTTCCCCTGGGGGCCACGTGATTTTTGGGCCCCATGTGATTTGGGCCCACGTGATTGCCCCTGCGGCGGCCCCACGTGATTTTCCCTGGGGGCCACGTGATTGCCCCTGGGGGCCCACGTGATTTTCCACTGGGGCCCACGTGATTGCCCCTGGGGGCCCACGTGATTCCCCTGGGGGCCCACGTGATTTCCACGGGGGGCCCACGTGATTTCCCTGGGGCGGCCCGGGCCCTGCCCTGGGGGCCACCTGATTTCCCCTGGGGCCCACGTGATTTCCCCTGGGGGCCCACGTGATTGCCCCTGGCGGCCCACGTGATTTCCACGGGGCCCACGTGATTTCCCCGGGGGCCACGTGATTTCCCCTGGGGCCACACCACGTGATTGCCCGGGCCCACGTGATTCCCTGGGGCCCACGTGATTGCCCCTGGGGGCCCACGTGATTGCCCCTGGGGGCCCACGTGATTTTCCGGGGCCCACGTGATTGCCCCTGCCCACGTGATTTTGCCCACGTGATTTCCCCTGGGGCCACCCCCCCACTGCCCCTGGGGGCCCACGTGATTTCCCCGGGGCCCACGTGATTGCCCCTGGGGCCCACGTGGGGGGCCCACGTGAGCCCACGTGATTGCCCTGGGGGCCACGGGGGGCCCACGTGATTGCCCTGGGGGCCCACGTGATTTCCCGTGGGGGGCCCACGTGATTGCCCCTGGGCGGCCACGTGATTGCCCCTGGGGGCCCACCACGTGGTGATTGCCCCTGGGGGCCCACGTGATTTCCACGGGGGCCCACGTGATTTCCCCTGGGGGCCCACGTGATTGCCCCTGGGGCCCACGTTGATTTCCCTGGGGGCCCACGTGATTGCCCCTGGGGGCCCACGTGATGGGCCCACGTGATTTGGGCCCACGTGAGCCACGTGACGTGATTGCCCCTGGGGGCCCACGTGATTGCCCCTGGGGCCCACGTGAGGGCCCACCCCTGGGGGCCCACGTGATTCCACCCCACGTGAGGGCCACGTGATTTCCCTGGGGGCCCACGTGATTGCCCCTGGGCCCACGTGATTCCCCGGGCGGCCCACGTGATTCCCTTGACCCACGTGATTTCCCCTGGGGCCCACGTGATTGCCCCTGGGGGCCCGTGATTGCCCCTGGGGGCCCCACGTGATTGCCCCCCCCCTGGGGCCCACGTGATTT
Source organism: Capra hircus (assembly GCF_001704415.2). Lineage (NCBI taxonomy): Eukaryota > Metazoa > Chordata > Mammalia > Artiodactyla > Bovidae > Capra > Capra hircus. Next base: position 1,323 of record NW_017202889.1, read on the forward strand.
CCACGATTGGGCCCACGTGCCCTGCCCACGATTGCCCCTGGGGGCCACGTGATTGCCCCTGGGGGCCCACGCCCGTGATTGCCCCTGCCCACGTGCGGCCCTTTTGATTTCCCACGGGGGCCCACGTGATTGCCCCTGGGCCCACGTGATTCCCCTGGGGGCCACGTGATTGCCCCTGGGGCCCACTGATTGCCCCTGGGGCCACGTGATTGGGGGCCCACGTGATTGCCCCTGGGGCCCACGTGATTGCCCCTGGGGCCACGTGATTGTGGGGGCCCACGTGTTTGCCCCTGGGGGCCCACGTGTGTGGGCCCACGTGATTGGGGCCCACGTGATTTCCCCTGCCCACGTGGCCCTGGGGCCACGTGATTTGCCACGTGATTGCCCCTTTGGGGGCCCACGTGATTTGGGGGCCCACGTGATTGCCCCTGGGGCCCACGTGATTTCCCCTGGGGGCCCACGTGAGGCCCACGTGATTGCCCCTGGGGGCCCACGTGATTGGGGGCCCACTGACCTGACACCCCTGGGGGCCCACGTGATTTGTGATTGCCCCTGGGGGCCACGTGATTTCCCCTGGGGCCCACGTGACTGGGGGCCACGTGATTGCCCCTGGGGGCCCCGTGATTTCCCCTGGGGCCCACGTGATTTCCGGCCCACGTGGGGGCCCACGGGGGGCCACGTGATTGGGGCCCACGTGATTTCCCCTGGGGGCCCACGTGATTGCCCCGGGGGCCACGTGATTTGCCCACGTGAGGCCCACGTGCCCCTGGGGGCCCACGTGATTGCCCCCCACGTGAGGGGCCCACGTGATTGCCCCTGGGGGCCCACGTGATTTCCCCTGGGGCCCACGATTTCCCCTGGGGGCCCACGTGAGTTGATTGCCCCTGGGGCCCACGTGATTGCCCCTGGGGGCCCACGTGAGGGGCCCACCCCCCCACAGCCCAACACGTGATTTGGGGGCCCACGTGATTTCCCCTGGGGGGTGCCCCCACGTGATTTCCCCTGGGGGCCCACGTGATTGCCCCTGGGGGCCACGATTGGGGGCCCACGTGATTGCCCCTGCCACGTGATTTCCCTGGCCCACGTGATTTGGCCCACGTGATTGCCCCTCCACGTGATTGCCCCTGGGGGCCACGTGAGCCACGTGATTTCCCCTGGGGCCACGTGATTGCCCCTGGGGCCCACGTGATTTCCCCTGGGGGCCCACGTGATTGCCCCTCCACGTGATTTCCGGGCCCACCCCCTGGGGGCCCACGTGATTTCCCCTGGGGCCCACGTGATTGCCCCTGGGGTGATGATTGCCCCTCCACGTGGGGGGCCCACGTGATTGCCCCTGGGGGCCCACGTGATTGGGGGCCCACGTGATTTGGGCCCACGTGATTGCCCCTGGGGCCCACGTGATTCCCCTGGGGGCCCACGTGATTGCCCCTATTTCCCTGGGGCCCACGTGATTGCCCCCTGGGGGCCCACGTGATTTCCCCTGGGGGCCCACGTGATTGCCCCTGGGGGCCCACCCGGGCCCACGTGATTTCCCCTGGGGGCCCACGTGATTTCCCCTGGGGGCCCACGTGACGTGATTCCCTGGGGGCCCACGTGATTTGCCCCTGGGGGCCCACGTGATTCCCCTGGGGGCCCACGTGATTGCCCCTGGGGGCCCACGTGATTTCCCCTGGGGGCCACGCCCCGTGATTGCCCCTGGGGGCCCACGTGGGGCCCACGCCCACGTGATTGCCCCTCCCCCCACGTGATTGCCCCCCACGTGATTTCCCTCCACGTGAGGCCCACGTGATTGCCCCTGGGGGCCCACGTGATTTCCGGGGCCCACGTGTTTTTTTGGGGGCCCACGTGATTTCCCCTGGGGGCCACGTGATTGCCCTTTCACGTGATTCCCTGGGGCCCACGTGATTCCCCTGGGGGCCCACGTGATTGCCCCTGGGGGCCCACGTGATTGCCCCTGGGGGCCACGTGATTTCCCCTGGGGCCCACGTGATTTCCCCTGGGGCCCACGTGATTGCCCCTGGGGGCCACGTGATTGCCCCTGGGGCCCACGTGATTGCCCCTGGGGGCCCACGTGATTTCCAGGCCCACGTGATTGCCCCCCACGTGATTCCCTGGGGCCCACGTGACAGGGCCCACGTGATTTCCCCTGGGGGCCCACGTGATTGCCCCTGGGGGCCACGTGAGGGCCCACGTGAGGGGCCCACCCCCACGTGGGGGGCCCACGTGAGGGCCCACGTGATTGCCCTGGGGCCCACGTGATTGCCCCTGGGGGCCCACGTGATTGCCCCTGGGGGCCCACGTGATTTCCCCTGGGGGCCCACGTGATTGCCCCTGGGGGGCCCACGTGATTGCCCCTGGGGCCCACGTGATTTCCACGGGGGCCCACGTGATTTGGGGGCCACCCACGTGATTGCCCCTGGGGGCCCACGTGATTTGCCCCCCCACGTGATGCCCACGTGAGGCCCACGTGGCCCCTGGGGGCCCACGTGATTTCCTGGGGGCCCACGTGATTTCCCCTGGGGGGTGATTTCCCCCCACGTGATTGGGGGCCACGTGATTGCCCCTGGGGGCCCACGTGATTGCCCCTGGGGCCCACGTGATTTCCCCCATGATTGCCCCTGGGGGCCCACGTGAGGGGCCCACCCCTCCACGTGATTGCCCTGGGGGCCCACGTGGGGCCACGTGATTTCCCCTGGGGGCCCACGTGATTTCCACGGGGGCCCCACGTGATTGCCCCTGGGGGCCCACGTGATTTCCCCTGGGGCCCACGTGATTGCCCCTGGGGGCCCACGTGATTGCCCCTGGGGGCCCACGTGATTGCCCTGGGGCCCACGTGACTGGGGGCCCACGTGATTTCCCTGGGGGCCCACGTGATTGCCCCTGGGGCCCACGTGATTTGCCCACGTGATTGCCCCTGGGGCCCACGTGATTGCCCCTGGGGCCCACGTGATTGCCCTGGGGGCCCACGTGATTGGGCCACGTGATTTGGGGCCACGTCACACGTGATTTTCCCTGGGGGCCCACGTGATTTCCCCTGGGGGCCCACGTGATTGCCCTGGGGGGCCCACGTGATTGCCCCTGGGGCCACGTGATTGGGGCCCACGTGATTTCCCCTGGGGCCCACGTGATTGCCCTGGGGCCCACGTGATTTCCCCTGGGGCCCACGTGATTGCCCCTGGGGGCCCACGTGATTGCCCACGTGATTGCCCCTGGGCCCACGTGATTTCCCCTGGGGGCCCACGTGATTGCCCCTGGGGGCCCACGTGATTGCCCCTGGGGCCCACGTGATTGCCCCCACCCCCTGGGGGCCCACGTGACACGTTGGGGGCCCACGTGATTTGATTTCCCCTGGGGGCCCACGTGGGGGCCCCGTGATTGCCCCTGGGGCCCACGTGATTGCCCCTGGGGGCCACGTGATTGCCCCTGGGGGCCCACGTGATTGCCCCTGGGGGCCCACGTGATTTCCCTGGGGCCCACGTGCCCCGGGGGCCCACGTGATTTGGGGGCCCACGGGGGCCCACGTGATTTTGGGGGCCCACGTGATTGCCCCTGGGGCCCACGTGATTTCCCCTGGGGCCCACGTGATTGCCCCTGGGGGCCCACGTGATTTCCACGGGGGCCACCCCCCCACGTGATTTCCCTGGGCCCACGTGATTTTCCCCTGGGGGCCACGTGATTGCCCCTGGGGGCCCACGTGATTTCCCCCCCGTGATTGGGGGGGCCCACGTGATTTCCTGGGGCCATTTCCCCTGGGGGGTGTGTTGGGGGGCCACGTGTCCATCCCTGGGGGCCCACGTGAGGGGGCCACGTGATTTCCCTGGGGCCCACGTGATTTCCCTGGGGGCCACGTGATTGCCCGGGGCCCACGTGTTTCCCTGGGGGCCCACGTGCCCCAGGGGGCCGTGATTTCCCCTGGGGCCACGTGATTTGGGCCACGTGATTCCCTGGGGGCCACGTGATTGCCCTCCCCTGGGGGCCCGTGCTGGGGGCCCAGTGATTGCCCCTGGGGGCCAGTGATTTCCCTGGGGCCCACGTGATTGTGGGGCCACGTGTTGCCCTGGGGGCCCGTGATTTCCACGGGGGGCCACGTGATTGCCCCTGGGGCCCACGTGATTGCCCTGGGGGGCCCCGTGATTGCCCCTGGGGGCCACGTGATTTTGGGGGGCCCACCCCCTGGGGGGCCACGTGCCCACGTGATTGCCCCTGGGGCCACGTGATTTCCCCTGGGGGGTGATTGCCCTGGGGGCCCGTGATTTCCCTGGGGGCCACATGATTGCCCTGGGGCCCACGTGTTCCCTGGGGGCCACGTGATTTCCCTGGGGGCCACGTGATTTCCCTGGGGGCCATTGCCCCTGGGGCCCACGTGATTGCCCTGGGGCCCACCCCTGGGGCCACGTGATTGCCCTGGGGCCCAGTGATTTCCACGGGGGCCCACGTGATTGCCCTGGGCCACGTGTTTCCCTGGGGGCCCGTGATTGCCCTGGGGGGCACGTGATTCCCCTGGGGGCCACGTGATTTCCACGGGGCCACGTGATTGCCTGGGGCCACCCTGGGGCCCACGTGATTGCCCTGGGGGCCGTGGGGGCCCAGTGACCCTGGGGGCCCACGTGATTGCCTGGGCCACTTTTGCCCTGGGGGCCCGTGTTGCCCCTGGGGGGCCACGTGATTTCCAAGTGATTCCCCTGGGGGCCACGTGATTTCCCCTGGGGGCCCACGTGGGGGCCTGCCCTGGGGGCCACGTGATTTCCCCTGGGGGCCACGTGATTCCTGGGGCCCACGTGATTTCCCGGGGGCCACGTGATTGCCCTGGGGGCCCGTGATTTCCCCGGGGGCCCACGTGATTGCCCCTGGGGCCACGTGATTGCCCTGGGGGGGCCCACGTGATTTCCCTGGGGGCC
>NW_017202890.1:0-6220 GCF_001704415.2 Capra hircus
CGTAAGTCAAGAGAACCTGCCGCAACTCGACAAAATCCAGGAGGTTCTCCCCTCCAGGCGAGATGAGGCCCATTACCACTGCGGCGTCTCGAACCTAATCACACGTAAACTCTGGAACTAATATAAGGGTCCTTCACACCCTTGCTGCAACTCAAGAAGTTCCCCACATACCCGTCTCCACTCGAGAGGAAGCACGAGAGTCCTGCCCACATCCAGAGGAGTCCCCTTTTTCCGCCTCCTAGCTTGAGAGGAGGGATCCTTTCCCTGCGTATTCGGGAAAGAATTCCGGGGTTCCCGTCGCATCTCAAGAGGAGGCGACCTCCACAGGAAAGGCGAGAGGACTCCAGCGTCGTTCCACCATTCCCAGAGTCCCCCAGATGTCTCAGTCCATTCCAGGGAAACCTGTTTTCCCTGCACTGCCTCGACTTTCAAGCAGAGGATCGACTCACACCACGGTGGCACGTGGGAAAGACCTGTGGGAAAGCCTCGTGGGAAAGCTCTGGGAAAGCCTCATGGGAAAGCCTATAGGGAAAGCCACAGATCCTTGATCCACGCGAAGGAAGCGTGACACTGCTGCTACAGCTCGGGAGAAAGCGCACGTGCATGCCCCCACTCAAGTCGAGGACTCACTCTCCTGGGGAGACTCCAGAAATACCCCAAAGATCCATGTCAGCACTGGAGAAGTATCCTCAGGTTCCGGCACCGACTCCACACAAGGTCTTAGGCCCGCATCGACGGAGAGGATTCCCGAGAGGCCCCCGTGCAATTCGCATGGGGACTAGCCTTTGCTGAGGCCACCAGAGCGGGTCCCTGAGGTCCCCGTCGTAAGTCGAGAGCACCTGCCGTAACTCGAGAAAATCCAAGAGGTTCCCCTCCAGGCGAGATGAGGCCATTTCCGCTGAGGCGTCTGGAGGCTAATCACATCTAACATCTGGAACTTCCAAAGGGTCCTTAACACCCTTGCTGCAACTGAAGAAGTTCCAGGACATACCCGTCTCTACTCGAGAGGAGGCACGAGAGTCCCGCCCACATCTAGAGGAGTCCCGTTTCCGCCTCCTAGCTCGAGAGGAGGGATTCTTTCCCTGCGTGTCGGGGAAGATTTCCCGGCGTTTCCGTCGCATCTCAAGAGGAGGCGCTCTCTACAGGAAAGGCGAGCGGAACTCCAGGGTCGTGCCACATTCCCAGAGTCCCCCAGATGTCTCAGTCCATTCCAGGGAAAACTGTTTTCCCTGCACTGAGTCGACTTTCAAGACGAGGATCGACTCACACCACGGTGGCACGTGGGACAGCCCTGTGGGAAAGCCTCCTGGGAAAGCCTCGAGGAAAGCCACAGATTCCTAGATCCACGAGAAGGAAAGGGTGACACTGCTGCTACAGCTCGGAGGAAAGCGCACGTGCATGCCCCCACTCGAGACGAGGCTGACTCCACTGGGGAGACTCCAGAACTACCCCGAGATCCACGTAAGCACTGGAGAGGATTCCTCAGGTTCGCGGCACTGCATCCACACAAGATCTTAGGTCCGGCATCGACGGGAGAGGAATCCCGAGAGGCCCCCGAGCAACTCGCATGGGGACTGGCCTTTCCTGGGGCCACCAGTGCGGGTCCCTGAGGTCCCCCGTAGTAAGACGAGAGCACCTGCCGCAACTCGAGAAAATCCAGGAGGTTCTCCCCTCCAGGCGAGATGAGGCCCATTTCCGCTGAGGCTTCTCGAGGCTATTCACACCTAACCTTTGGAACTTCCAACGTGTCCTTCACACCTTTGCTGCAACTCAAGAAGTTCCCCGACATACCCGTCTCCACTCGAGAGGAAACACGAGAGTCCCGCCCACATCCAGAGGAGCCCCATTTCCGCCTCCTAGCTCTAGAGGAGGGATCCTTTCACTGCGTGGTCGGGAAAGAATTTCCGGCGTTTCCGTCGCATCTCAAGATGAGGCGCTCTCCACAGGAAAGGCGAGAGGAAGTCCCACGGTCGTGCCACCATTGTCGCAGAGTCCCCCAGATGTCTAAGTCCATTCCAGGGAAACCTGTTTTCCCAGCACTGCATCGACTTTCAAGCCCGAGGATCGACTCACACCACGGTGGCACGTGGGACAGCCCTGTGGGAAAGCCTCGTGGAAAAGCCTCGTGGGAAAGCCTCGAGGGAAAGCCCCTGATCCCTTTGATCCACGCGAAGGGAAGCGTGACACTGCTGCTACAGCTCGGGAGGAAAGCACCCGTGCATGCCCCCACTCGAGACGAGGACGGACTCCCCTGGGAGACTCCAGAAGTTCCCCAAGATCCATGTCAGCACTGGAGAGGAATCCTCAGGTTCCAGCACCGACTCCACACAAGATCTTAGGCCCCGGCATCAAAGGGAGAAGAATCCCGAGAGGCCCCCGAGCAACTCACATGGGGACTGACCCTTCCTGAGGCCACCAGAGCGGGTCCCTGAGGTCCCCGTCGTAAGTCGAGAGCACCTGCCGCAACTCGAGAAAATCCAGGAGGTTCTCCCCCTCCAGGCGAGATGAGGCCCATTTCCGCAGAGGCATCTCGAGGCTAATCACACCTAACATCTGGAACTTCCAAAGGGTCCTTCAACCCTTGCTGCAACTCAAGAAGTTCCCCGACATACCCGTCTCCACTCGAGAGGAAGCACCAGAGTTTGCCCACATCCAGAGCAGCCCCGTTTCTGCCTCCTAGCTCGACGGAGGGATCCTTTCCCTGCGTGATCCGGGAAAGAATTCGCGGCCTTCCTGTCGCATCTCAAGAGGAGGCACTGAACACAGGAAAGGTGAGAGGAACTCCAGGGTCCGTGCCACCATTCCCAGAGTCCCCCAGATGTCACAGTCCATTCCAGGGAAACCTGGTCCTTCCCTTCAATGCCTCGACTTTCAAGCCGAGGATCGACTCACACCACGGTGGCACGTGGAACAGCCCTGTGGGAAAGACTCGTGGGAAAGCCCCGTGGGAAAGCCTCATGGGAAAGCCCCGAGGGAAAGCCACAGATCCCTTGATCCAAGCGAAGGGAAGCGTGACACTGCTACTAGAGCTCGAGAGGAAAGCGCACCTGCAGGCCCCAACTCGAGACGAGGACTGACTCTCCTGGGGAGACTAAGAAGTACCCCAAAATCCATGTCAGCACTGGAGAGGAATTCTCAGGTTCCGGCACCGACCGCCACACAAGGTCTTAAGCCAGCGTGACACTGCTGCTACAGCTCGAGAGGAAAGCTCACGTGCAGGACCCCACTCGAGACGAGGACTGACTCCCCTGGGGAGACTCAGAAGTACCCCAAGATCCATGTCAGCACTGGAGAGGAATGCTCAGGTTCCGGCACCGACTCCACACAAGGTCTTAGGCCCCGACTTCGACGGGAGAGGAATCCCGAGAGGCCCCCCAGCAAGTCGCATGGGGACTGGACCTTTACTGAGGCCACCAGAGCGGGTCCCTGAGGTCCCCGTCGTAAGTCGAGAGCACCTGCCGCAACTCGAGAAAATCCAGGAGGTTCTCCCCTCCAGGCGAGATGAGGCCCATTTCCGCTCAGGCGTCTCGAAGATATTCACACCTAACCTCCGGAACTTCCAAAGGGTCCTTCAGACCCTTTTTGCAACTCAAGAAGTTCCCCGACATACCCGTCTGCACTCGAGAGGAAGCACGAGAGTCCCGGCCACATCCAAAGGAGCCCCGTTTCCGCCTCCTAGCTCGACGGAGGGATCCTTTCCCTGCGAGCTCGGGAAAGAATTCCCGGCGTTTCCGTCGCAACTCAAGAGGAGGCGCTCTCCACAGGAAAGGCGAGAGAAACTCCAGGGTCGTGCCACCATTTCCAGAGTCCCCCAAATGTCTCAGTCCATTCCAGGGAAACCTGTTTTCCCTGCACTGCCTCCACCTTCAAGCCGAGGATCGACTCACACCGCGGTGGCACGTTGGACAGCCCTGTGGGAAAGCCTCAGGGGAAAGCCTCGTGGGAAAGGCCTCGAGGGAAAGCCACAGATCCCTTGATCCACGCGAAGGGAAGCGTGACACTGCTGCTAGAGCTCGGGGAGGAAAGCGCACGTGCATGCCTCCACTCGTGACGAGGCCTGAGTCCTCTGGGAGACTCCAGAAGTACCCCAAGATCCATGTCAGCACTGGAGAGGAATCCTCAGGTTCTGGCACCGAATCCACACAAGATCTTACGCCCCGGCATCGACGGGAGAGGAGTCCTGAGGGGCCCCCGAGCAACTCGCATGGGGACTGGCCTTTCCTGAGGCCACCAGAGCGGGTCCATGAGGTCCCCGTCGTAAGTCAAGAGAACCTGCCGCAACTCGACAAAATCCAGGAGGTTCTCCCCTCCAGGCGAGATGAGGCCCATTACCACTGCGGCGTCTCGAACCTAATCACACGTAAACTCTGGAACTAATATAGGGTCCTTCACACCCTTGCTGGCAACTCAAGAAGTTCCCCCCACATACCCGTCTCCACTCGAGAGGAAGCACGAGAGTCCTGCCCCACATCCAGAGGAGTCCCCTTTCCGCCTCCTAGCTTGAGAGGAGGGATCCTTTCCCTGCGTATTCGGGAAAGAATTCCCAGGGTTCCCGTCGCATCTCAAGAGGAGGCGACCTCCACAGGAAAGGCGAGAGGACTCCAGCGTCGTTCCACCATTCCCAGAGTCCCCCAGATGTCTCAGTCCATTCCAGGGAAACCTGTTTTCCCTGCACTGCCTCGACTTTCAAGCAGAGGATCGACTCACACCACGGTGGCACGTGGGAAAGACCTGTGGGAAAGCCTGTGGGAAAGCCTCGTGGGAAAGCCTCATGGGAAAGCCTATAGGGAAAGCCACAGATCCCTTGATCCACGCGAAGGGAAGCGTGACACTGCTGCTACAGCTCGGGAGAAAGCGCACGTGCATGCCCCCACTCAAGTCGAGGACTCACTCTCCTGGGGAGACTCCAGAAATACCCCAAGATCCATGTCAGCACTGGAGAAGTATCCTCAGGTTCCGGCACCGACTCCACACAAGGTCTTAGGCCCGGCATCGACGGGAGAGGATTCCCGAGAGGCCCCCGTGCAATTCGCATGGGGACTAGCCTTTGCTGAGGCCACCAGAGCGGGTCCCTGAGGTCCCCGTCGTAAGTCGAGAGCACCTGCCGTAACTCGAGAAAATCCAAGAGGTTCCCCTCCAGGCGAGATGAGGCCCATTTCCGCTGAGGCGTCTGGAGGCTAATCACATCTAACATCTGGAACTTCCAAAGGGTCCTTAACACCCTTGCTGCAACTGAAGAAGTTCCAGGACATACCCGTCTCTACTCGAGAGGAGGCACGAGAGTCCCGCCCACATCTAGAGGAGTCCCGTTTCCGCCTCCTAGCTCGAGAGGAGGGATTCTTTCCCTGCGTGTCGGGAAGATTTCCCGGCGTTCCGTCGCATCTCAGAGGAGGCGCTCTCTACAGGAAAGGCGAGCGGAACTCCAGGGTCGTGCCACATTCCAGAGTCCCCCAGATGTCTCAGTCCATTCCAGGGAAAACTGTTTTCCCTGCACTGAGTCGACTTTCAAGACGAGGATCGACTCACACCACGGTGGCACGTGGGACAGCCTGTGGGAAAGCCTCCTGGGAAAGCCTCGAGGGAAAGCCACAGATTCCTAGATCCACGAGAAGGAAAGGGTGACACTGCTGCTACAGCTCGGGAGGAAAGCGCACGTGCATGCCCCCACTCGAGACGAGGACTGACTCCACTGGGAGACTCCAGAACTACCCGAGATCCACGTAAGCACTGGAGAGGATCCTCAGGTTCCGGCACTGGCTCCACACAAGATCTTAGGTCCCGGCATCGACGGGAGAGGAATCCCGAGAGGCCCCCGAGCAACTCGCCATGGGGACTGGCCTTCCTGGGCCACCAGTGCGGGTCCTGAGGTCCCGTAGTAAGACGAGAGCACCTGCCGCAACTCGAGAAAATCCAGGAGGTTCTCCCCTCCAGGCGAGATGAGCCATTTCCGCTGAGGCTTCTCGAGGCTATTCACACCTAACCTTTGGAACTTCCAACGTGCTTCACACCTTTGCTGCAACTCAAGAAGTTCCCGACATACCCGTCTCACTCGAGAGGAAACACCCGAGAGTCCCGCCCACATCCAGAGGAGCCCATTTCCGCCTCCTAGCTCTAGAGAGGGGATCCTTTCACTGCGTGGTCGGGAAAGAATTTCCGGCGTTTCCGTCGCATCTCAAGATGAGGCGCTCTCCACAGGAAAGGCGAGAGGAAGTCCACGCGT
>NW_017202891.1:0-6219 GCF_001704415.2 Capra hircus
TCCAGGGGTTAAGAATCTGCCTTGTGATGCAAGGGACACAGTTTCAGTCCTTGGTCCAGGAACTGAGATCCCACATGCCGAGGAGCGACTAAGCCCCGCACGACAGCTACTGAGCCCGCACGCAGCGAAGACCCCGCGCACCGCAGCGAAGGCCCGCGCATGACAGCTACTGAGCCCACGCGCGCAGCGAAGACCCCACGCCGCAGCGAAGACCCGTGCGCTGCAGCGAAGATCCACGCTCTGCTCTGCAACGAAGACCGACACAACCAAATAAACAGATAAAAGAAACTGAAACATGTCGCGGCCCCTGAGAGTGTGGCAGGCTCTCACACGACGGCCAGTGTGCCAGATGAGTCAGCAGAGCCTGAGGGCCGGCGAAGGGACCCCGCAGGGCTACGCAGCCAGCGAGAGGCGAAGCCAAGGTCGCACCCGGGGACCTCGGACCCCAGCACACTGGCCACCCCACCAGTCACGTGGGCACTCCACTAGCATCCAAGCAAGTCTCTGCAGAGTCAGACTCAAGGCGCCATAGGGGCCACTCTCCTTTTAGACGTTACTGCACGTGCCCAGAGAGGGGGTGCGGCAGCGCAGAGACACCCAGCAAGTCAGTGCCCAGCCAGGATGAGGCCCTGCCTCCTGACTGTGCATCGGGGCTCTTCCCTGCCCCTCCTCCTCTCACACGCCAACCCGCTCCTGCATCCGTGCACTCGCAGTCACACACGCACGTCCCCCACACACCACGTCACACGCCACAATGTCCACATAAGCCTAGGCCACTGCAGCGCTGATCGTCTTCTCCCGGCCGGCTGTTAGGATTCACCCCACGCGTTCATTTTACAGAGAGGAAAGCAGGCCAGGCCAGGACCACCCCGATCAAAGCCACTCGGCCGCTGACCAAGAACGCCAGTGCGGCGTCCAGCCCAGACCCCTGACCCCCAGGCCTGGCCTGCAAGCACCCGCTGTGCTGATCACAGATGGCAGGAGCCGGCCCGAGGGGCCCCCTTGCCCCTTCCCAGCCGGCAGAGGTGAAACAAGGCCATGTAATCGGAAAGTTCTGACAGAGCCATTTCCAAGCCCTCAGCGTCCAGGCTTGGCAGTCACCAGGCTTGGCACAGTAGCCCAGGCTTGGCACAGTCGCTGCCTCCAACTCAGGCTCAGCAAGAAAAACCAGTTCCAGGAGGCTGCCCGAGGCTCCAGGCTGCCTTCCGCCCTGACTGTAACTCTGCAGGGGGAGGCCGGGGCCTCAGTGCACAGCCTGGGGCCCTGGGCCGAGCCCGAGGGTTTTGGCCTGGGTCTACAGAGTGAACTGTCAGCCCCCAGACCCCTCTGGCTTCCCCTCCACACTATTATCTCTGCTGAGCCTCAGTCCTCGCACCTGGGAGGAATAATGCCGGTAGGAAGCCCTCACTTTATTGGGCTTCGCAGGTAAAGTTGGAAGGTTTGCAGCGACCCTCTGTTAGACAAGCCGTCAGTGCCATTTTTCCAGAAGCATTTTACTCACTTCCTGTCTCTTGGCCACATTGTGATAATTCTCGCAATATTTCAAACCCTCCACAAGCAGAAAGATTGACTCGCTGAAGGCTCAGAAGATGGTGAGCATTTGTTAGCGATAAAGAACCTACACTGTGTTTTTAGACATAACGCTGTGCACACTTAATCGACTACAGTACCATGTAAACAAGTTCACATGAAATGGGAAACCAAAGATTCGGGTGGCTCACTTTATTGTGACATTTTGCCTTATCGTGGTGGTCTGGAACGGAAACTGCGGAGTGTCTGGGGCCTGCCTGTGGTACCTAGCCTGCAGGGTTGCTGTTGTTCAGGATTAGACGAGGTGGCTTGACACAGGGCATGGCACCTGCTGAGCATTACAAGAAGAACGTGAAGTGGCTGACACTCCAGGCTGGTTCCCGACGGGCTCACAAAGGACTAAGTCACCCTCTGAGGGCAACGCTGCAGGGGTAGACGCCAAGGCCAGGGAGGAAGCAGGGGATGGGGGGTCCCCAACCAGAGACCTTCACAGTGGCCTCTGGCACCACAGAGGGACCTCTGACCTGGCCCCCAGACCAAACCAGGATCGGATTCTCCACCCACTGTCCTCTGCAGGTTCCCACGGGTGGAAACACGTGTCCTGCACCACAGGGCTGAAATTTCCAATTCCCCACCCATTTTACAGATGGTAAAACCAAGGCCACAGAAACAGGAGTCACTGGCCAAGATTTCATGACAATACCAGGACCCAAACCCAGAGTGCCCTGACTTTTGAAGGCACTGACTGACGAATTTGGCGATGACGAATCTCCGAATCACTCAGCTATCCTGGGGACAGTTTTTCCACTTTTCTTTTCTTTCTCTTTAAGCATTATCTGACATCTAACTCAACACAATGGACTTGTCCCTCCAGCCCTGAGAACAGCTTAAAGAAAGAACGGATTGCTGAGCTCCATTCCCCACGTCACCCCAACACTGTCCTGCTCCAGGCACGATCACACACAACTGTCCTCCCTGAGTGTCCCCGCTGCCCCTGACGCCCTTCCTCTGTGACCTCCGGGAAGTTACACCCCTTCCTTCCAGATGCAGCTCCTCCGACCCTCCCTGATGGATCTTGGCCCTGCAGATACCAGCCCATCGGCCCTAACCCCTGGGCATTTAAATGACCTAAAGACTCCCTCTGGACTGTATTCATTTGCCCTGTTAATGAGATAATTGATCTGTTCTCATTTACTCATTTGTTTATTCAACAAAGGCTTCCTGAATACCAGCCAAGAGACAGACACTCCCTCCAGTCACCTCCTAGTGAGGGAGGGCAGCCGCCGGGAGGAATCACTCGGGACTTTGTTACAGCTGTGAGGTGCTGGGCATCCTGAGGGATTCAGCAGGGTGCCTGTTCTAGCCTCAGGTGCCTTCCCAGTGGAGGAACCTTGCCAAGGAGGAAAGAGTCTCTCCCATCACTGCTGACGCTCCCTGGAGGTGAGGGCTGTCGAGCTGTCTGAACCATCTTGCGTCTCCTCCTGGGTGGCCCTGGGGTTTGGTGGACAGTGATCCTGGCTCTGCCACCTCTAAGTGAAGGGTTTGGAAGGAGTCACTTCCTTGGGCCTCGGTTCCTCTTTCATGGACAGAATTGGGGGCTCCTACCTCATCGATTTACTGCTGGATATGGAGGGAGTGAGGCCAGCTGCAGGGTACGGGTCCCTGAGCTCACCTCCAGAGCAATGGCCTAGAGCAGCAGCCCTGGCAGACGGCTCCCTTTTATGTGGATTTGGGAGCGTCGCCTCCTCTTGTGTGGTCTCTGCGCTCTGACCTGTAGGGCAAGAGGGTTGGACCATGGTCCCTCCTGGGTTGCTGGAGGAAGCCTGCTGCCCAGAAACAGGACAAGTCATCAAGTCTCTGCCTGAGTGGTCTGGGCTTCATCTGTCCCCTCCCTGGCCCCCACCACCAGGCTCTCAGACAGCGACAGAAAGGGGAACACAACACCCCTGAAGATGGAGAATAAAAGAAGCAGTATTCACCCATCACCAGCTAAAGGGATGTGAGGAAAAGCATCGGGCAAAACAGCCTCGCCGTCTTGCACCATGGAGCCCCAAGGGCAGAGCTGGGCTGTCTTTAAATCATGGAACTTGGGAAACTGGAGGCAGAACAGAGAAGAGAACCGCGCTCCCAGGAAGTGGGGGACAGAGGATGGGGCCCTCCGGGGACCTGGACAAGGACACCTAACGGGCCCCCCCCGCCTCCCGACTGGAACCACCGCCTCCCCGACTGGAACCACCGCTCCCGACTCAAACCACCACCTCCTCATTGTCCCCTAGTTCTTGGTGACTATTGATGCGGGGAGTCCCACACCTTGTATTATTTTTGGAATGTTCCATGAAAGTTAACCAAAGAAAGCTTCAACTAAAATTGGAGTCAGGAGGGCCCGTAGAAGGAACTCTCATACCCCACCACTCACCATCAATCACCCGAAATAGGAAGACATCAGTTATCCCAACAGAAAACACATCAGTCACTGACTCCAGCAGGAAGAGATATGCCTTGTGCTCCTCAAAAGGTGGGCAGACTACTTTATCAATCCAGAGGGAGGAAGACTTCCTTCTCGCCCAGCAACAAGCCCATCTCATCCTCTGCTGCCCTTCTCTTCTGCCCTCAATCTTTCCCAGCATCAGTGTCTTTTCCAATGAGTCGGCTCTTCGCCTCAGGTGGCCAATTAGATCTTTAAATTTACTCAGTTAAATTTTGTTTTTTAACAGTTTCAATCAAGGGAATTCTTTCCTTGGTTCTTATCTTGAGCTTTCTTGCTGGAAGCCCTAGAATTCATTTGGTCTCCAGTCATTCCCATCTAGCTGGAGACTCACTCTGGCCAAGTCAACGTTCCACATGTTTTCAAGTGTTCGGAACAATTGCTACACACAGACCTTAAGGCTTCTGTACCACGGGGCCCTGGTTTGACTGTCTTTTCCCCACCTGTCCACCTATCATATCCCTCGTGAGTCAGCTCTGAGACATCCCAACCCCGCAAAGCCCTGCTCTTTGCTCTTATTCCATCGCACCCCAAGCACCCCTGCCATGTTTCATGGTGACTTTCTCTGATGCTGTCCTGTCCCTCTCTAAAGTTTCTGGAGGGTGGGGTGGATCTAAGAGGGCAAGAGGGTCTGAGGCTGAGCTTCCTATCTAAGGTGACTGACCCTCTCTGAACTTCAGCTTCCCATCTACAAAGTGGGAACAATCCAGTCTACTATAATTCTACCTGGGCTGCGTATTAGCCAAGGAAATTGACGCTGGCTCCTGCAGTCAGTTCAGGTCAGTTCAGGCGCTCAGTCGTGTCTGACTCTTTGCGACCCCATAGACAGCACGCCAGGCCTCCCTGTCCATCAACAACTCCCGGAGTTTACTCAAACTCATGGGCATTGAGTCGGTGATGCCATCCAACCATCTCCTCCTCTGTCGTCCCTTCTCCTCCTGCCTTCAATCTTTCCCAACATCAGGGTCTTTTCAAATGAGTCAGCTCTTCGCATCAGGTGGCTAAAGTATTGGAGTTTCAGTTTCAACATCAGTTTCCAATGAACACCCAGGACTGATCTCCTTTAGGATGGATTGGTTGGACTCCTTGCAGTCCAAGGGAATCTCAAGAGTCTTCTCTAACACCAAAGTTCAAAAGCATTGGGTTAAGCTACTGAGATTTCAGGGCTTGCTGACTGTAGGAGCTGCCTTTTGAGAAATCTGTATGCAGGTCAGGAAGCAACAGTTAGAACTGGACATGGAACAACAGACTGGTTCCAAATAGGAAAAGGAGTAGTCAAGGCTGACTCACTGGAAAAGACCCTGATGCTGGGAGGGATTGAAGGCAGGAGGAAGGGGACGACAGAGGAGGAGATGGTTGGATGGCATCACCAACTCAATGGACATGGGTTTGGATAAACTCTGGGAGTTGGTGATGGACAGGGAGGCCTGGCATGCTGCAGTTCATGAGGTCACAAAGAGTCAGACATGACTGAGGGACTGAACTGAACTGAACTGAACCCAGTACCAGCTTATGGTCCAATCTGGTCCTAGATGGACATGTGGCCTCTGAGGTCACCTTGCCACAGAGAGTGAAGGGAGGAG
Source organism: Capra hircus (assembly GCF_001704415.2). Classification (NCBI taxonomy): domain Eukaryota; kingdom Metazoa; phylum Chordata; class Mammalia; order Artiodactyla; family Bovidae; genus Capra; species Capra hircus. The sequence goes on from NW_017202891.1 coordinate 5,599, forward strand.
GAGGAGAGGAAGGAGAGAGAGAGGGGAGGGAGAGTGACGGAAGGATGGAGAGTGACGAGGAGGGGGTGAAGGGAGGAGAAGGAAGGGGAGGAGAGGAAGGAGGAGAGAGGGAGGAGGAGGGAGAGGGAAGGGAGGGGAGATGAGGGAAGGGAGAGGGAAGGAGGAGGGAGGAGGGAAAGGACGGAAGGGAGAGAGAGGGAGGAGGGAGAGAGAAGGAGGAAGGAGAGTGACAGGAGGACGGAGAGTGACGGGAGAGGGGGAGTGAAGGAGAGGGGGAGTAAAGGAGGAGGGAGGGCAGAAGGGAAGTGAGGGGGAAAGAGAGGAGGAGAGGAGGAGAGAGAAGGGAGAGGAGAGTGACAGGAGGCGAGGGAGGGAAGGGGCGAGGAGAGAAAAGGGAGGAGGCGAGTGAAGGAAAGGGAGAGTGAGGGAGGGAGAGAGAAGGGAGGAAGGAGAGTGACAGGAGGGGGAGAGTGCGGGAGGGGGGGAGGGAGGAGGGGGAGTAAAGGAGGGGGAGAAAGGAGGAGGGAGAGTGAGGGAGGGAGGGAGTGACGGGAGGAGGGAGAGTGACGGGAAGAGGAGAGAGAAGGAGGACTGGCGAGTGACGGGAGGAGGGGGAGTGAC
>NW_017202892.1:0-6219 GCF_001704415.2 Capra hircus
CAAGGAACCGCTGAAGGAGCCTGCTGTTGCCCTTCGCTTCCCTCTGACAGAGCTTTCACTGCTGGAGCCCTTGGCAGTGGCAACCCACCAGCCCCTAAGCCCCTCAAGGACGCTTGGGACCTAAGTGCAAAGGCAAGGCAGGGTAGAGCTGAAGCCAGGAAGGCGCCAGTGGCGTTTCCGAGCCTCACACAGCCTGCTCCTTCCTGGGGAGGGAGCCTTAAAGCAAGGCAAGTCTGCGCAAGGCTCGCTATGGCAGAGCATCTTGGTGCCAGGAACTCTGCCAGATCGGGCCTCTGAACAGAGCTAGAGATCTGCCGTACTGGAGTCGCACTTAGCTTCGTGTAAGCAGGGATTTCAGCTTGACGGGACTTGCTGCCTCCTCTTCCCCCGAGGAGGCTCGCTTCCCTGCTGGCTGTGCACTCGCCTATCAGGCGGGGCGCAGGGCTCCTCCAGCAGGTCTTGCCTCAGGGGCTGCTTCCCCTGAGTTGGGGCTGTGGGCAGGAACCCAGACACGCAGGATCAGGCCCAAACACCTGCACATGTCTCTGCTGGGAGGAGAGTGCTAGGGAACCTACGTCTGTCATACACTTTCTGGGCACCCAAGGAATCAGCCTCCGTGTGTGCGGGGCTGAAAACCCCAGCCAGGGGCCTGGGAGCCTGGTGCTCTCCGTGTGGCGCTGAATCTGGCGGCCAAGCAACCGCTGGAGGAGCCCTGCAGTTGCCCTTCCCTTCCCTCTGACAGAATTCTCACTGCTGGAGCCCTTGGCAGTGTGCAACCCACCAGCCCCTAAGCTCTCCTTAAGGAGGACTGGGACCTAAGTGCAAAGGCAAGGCAGGATTGGAGCTGAGGCAAGAAAGGCGCAGTGGCGACTCCCAGGCTCCTGCTGCCTGCTCCTTCCTGGAGAGGCAGCCTAAAAGCAAGGCAAGTCTGGCAAGGCTAGCCCCCGGCAGAGCAGCCTCGCGCCAGGAACTCTGCCAGATCGGGGCTCTGAGCAGAGCTAGAGCTCTGCCGTACTGGAGGCGCACTTAGCTCCGTGCAAGCAGGGCTTTCAACTTGACGGGGCTGGGCTGCCTCCTCTTCCCCCGAGGAGGCTCGCTTCCCTGCTGGCTGTGCACTCGCCTATCAGGCGGGGGCGCAGGGCTCCTCCAGCAGGTCTTGCCTCAGGGGCTGCTTCCCCTGAGTTGGGGCTGTGGGCAGGAACCCAGACACGCAGGATCAGGCCCCAACCACCTGCACATGTCTCTGCTGGGGAGGAGAGTGCTAGGGAACCTACGTCTGTCATACACTTTCTGGGCACCCAAGGAATCAGCCTCCGTGTGTGCGGGGCTGAAAACCCCAGCCAGGGGCCCTGGGAGCCTGGTGCTCTCGGTGCGGCGCTGATTCTAGGCGGCCTAGAAACCGCTGGAGGAGCCCTGCAGTTGCCCTTCCCTTCCCTCTGACAGAGCTCTCACTGCTGAAGCCCTTGGCAGTGTGCAACCCACCACCCCTAAGCCCTCCCCAACCACGCCTGGCACCTATGTGCAAAGGCAAGGCAGGATTGGAGCTGAGGCAAGGAAGGCACCAGTGGCGTCCCCAGGCTCGCTCAGACAGCTCCTTCCTGGGGAGGGAGCCTAAAAGCAAGGCAAGTCTGGGCAAGGCGAGCCCCCGGCCGAGCAGCCTCGCGCCAGAAACTCTGCCAGATCGGGGCTCTGAGCAGAGCTAGAGCTCTGCCGTACTGGAGGCCACTTAGCTCCGTGCAAGCAGGGCTTTCCTCTTGACTGGGCTCGGCTGCCTCCTCTTCTCCCGAGGAGGCTCGCTACACTGCTGGCTGTGCTCTCGCCTATCAGGCGGGCGCGCAGGGCTCCTCCAGCAGGTCTTGCCTCAGGGGCTGCTTCCCCTGAGTTGAGGCTGTGGGCGGGAACCCAGACACGCAGGATAAGGCCCCAACCACCTGCACATGTCTCTGCTGGGGAGGAGAGTGCTAGGGAACCTACGTCTCTCACACACTTTCTAGGCACCCACGGAGTCAGCCTCTGGGTGTGGGGATGCAAAAACCCAGCCAGGGGCCCTTGGAACCTGGTGCTCTCCGTGCGGAGCTTTGTCTGGGCGGCCAAGGAACCGCTGAAGGAGCCCTGCTGTTGCCCTTCGCTTCCCTCTGACAGAGCTTTCACTGCTGGAGCCCTTGGCAGTGTGCAACCCACCAGCCCCTAAGCCCTCCTCAAGGACGCTTGGACCTAAGTGCAAAGGCAAGGCAGGGGTAGAGCTGAAGCCAGGAAGGCGCCAGTGGCGTTTCCGAGCCTCACACAGCCTGCTCCTTCCTGGGGAGGGAGCCTTAAAGCAAGGCAAGTCTGCGCAAGGCTCGCCTATGGCAGAGCATCTTGGTGCCAGGAACTCTGCCAGATCGGGCCTCTGAACAGAGCTAGAGATCTGCCGTACTGGAGTCGCACTTAGCTTCGTGTAAGCAGGGATTTCAGCTTGACGGGGACTTGCTGCCTCCTCTTCCCCGAGGAGGCTCGCTTCCCTGCTGGCTGTGCACTCGCCTATCAGGCGGGGGCGCAGGGCTCCTCCAGCAGGTCTTGCCTCAGGGGCTTCCCCTGAGTTGGGGCTGTGGGCAGGAACCCAGACACGCAGGATCAGGCCCCAAACACCTGCACATGTCTCTGCTGGGAGGAGAGTGCTAGGGAACCTACGTCTGTCATACACTTTCTGGGCACCCAAGGAATCAGCCTCCGTGTGTGCGGGGCTGAAAACCCCAGCCAGGGGCCCTGGGAGCCTGGTGCTCTCCGTGTGGCGCTGAATCTGGGCGGCCAAGCAACCGCTGGAGGAGCCCTGCAGTTGCCCTTCCCTTCCCTCTGACAGAATTCTCACTGCTGGAGCCCTTGGCAGTGTGCAACCCACCAGCCCCTAAGCTCTCCTTAAGGAGGACTGGGACCTAAGTGCAAAGGCAAGGCAGGATTGGAGCTGAGGCAAGAAAGGCGCCAGTGGCGACTCCCAGGCTCCTGCTGCCTGCTCCTTCCTGGAGAGGCAGCCTAAAAGCAAGGCAAGTCTGGGCAAGGCTAGCCCCCGGCAGAGCAGCCTCGCGCCAGGAACTCTGCCAGATCGGGCTCTGAGCAGAGCTAGAGCTCTGCCGTACTGGAGGCGCACTTAGCTCCGTGCAAGCAGGGCTTTCAACTTGACGGGGCTGGCTGCCTCCTCTTCCCCCGAGGAGGCTCGCTTCCCTGCTGGCTGTGCACTCGCCTATCAGGCGGGGCAGGGCTCCTCCAGCAGGTCTTGCCTCAGGGGCTGCTTCCCCTGAGTTGGGGCTGTGGGCAGGAACCCAGACACGCAGGATCAGGCCCCAACCACCTGCACATGTCTCTGCTGGGGAGGAGAGTGCTAGGGAACCTACGTCTGTCATACACTTTCTGGGCACCCAAGGAATCAGCCTCCGTGTGTGCGGGGCTGAAAACCCAGCCAGGGGCCCTGGGAGCCTGGCTCTCGGTGCGGCGCTGATTCTAGGCGGCTAGAAACCGCTGGAGGAGCCCTGCAGTTGCCCTTCCTTCCCTCTGACAGAGCTCTCACTGCTGAAGCCCTTGGCAGTGTGCAACCCACCACCCCTAAGCCCTCCCCAACGACGCCTACCTATGTGCAAAGGCAAGGCAGGATTGGAGCTGAGGCAAGGAAGGCACGTGGCGTCTCCCAGGCTCGCTCAGACAGCTCCTTCCTGGGGAGGGAGCCTAAAAGCAAGGCAAGTCTGGGCAAGGCGAGCCCCGGCCGAGCAGCCTCGCGCCAGAAACTCTGCCAGATCGGGGCTCTGAGCAGAGCTAGAGCTCTGCCGTACTGGAGGCCACTTAGCTCCGTGCAAGCAGGGCTTTCCTCTTGACTGGGCTCGGCTGCCTCCTCTTCTCCCGAGGAGGCTCGCTACACTGCTGGCTGTGCTCTCGCCTATCAGGCGGGCGCGCAGGGCTCCTCCAGCAGGTCTTGCCTCAGGGGCTGCTTCCCCTGAGTTGAGGCTGTGGGCGGGAACCCAGACACGCAGGATAAGGCCCCAACCACCTGCACATGTCTCTGCTGGGGAGGAGAGTGCTAGGGAACCTACGTCTCTCACACACTTTCTAGGCACCCACGGAGTCAGCCTCTGGGAGTGTGGGGATGCAAAACCCAGCCAGGGGCCCTTGGAACCTGGTGCTCTCCGTGCGGAGCTTTGTCTGGGCGGCCAAGGAACCGCTGAAGGAGCCCTGCTGTTGCCCTTCGCTTCCCTCTGACAGAGCTTTCACTGCTGGAGCCCTTGGCAGTGTGCAACCCACCAGCCCCTAAGCCCTCCTCAAGGACGCTTGGGACCTAAGTGCAAAGGCAAGGCAGGGGTAGAGCTGAAGCCAGGAAGGCGCCAGTGGCGTTTCCGAGCCTCACACAGCCTGCTCCTTCCTGGGGAGGAGCCTTAAAGCAAGGCAAGTCTGCGCAAGGCTCGCCTATGGCAGAGCATCTTGGTGCCAGGAACTCTGCCAGATCGGGCCTCTGAACAGAGCTAGAGATCTGCCGTACTGGAGTCGCACTTAGCTTCGTGTAAGCAGGGATTTCAGCTTGACGGGGACTTGCTGCCTCCTCTTCCCCCGAGGAGGCTCGCTTCCCTGCTGGCTGTGCACTCGCCTATCAGGCGGGGCGCAGGGCTCCTCCAGCAGGTCTTGCCTCAGGGGCTGCTTCCCTGAGTTGGGGCTGTGGGCAGGAACCCAGACACGCAGGATCAGGCCCCAAACACCTGCACATGTCTCTGCTGGGGAGGAGAGTGCTAGGGAACCTACGTCTGTCATACACTTTCTGGGCACCCAAGGAATCAGCCTCCGTGTGTGCGGGGCTGAAAACCCCAGCCAGGGGCCCTGGGAGCCTGGTGCTCTCCGTGTGGCGCTGAATCTGGGCGGCCAAGCAACCGCTGGAGGAGCCCTGCAGTTGCCCTTCCCTTCCCTCTGACAGAATTCTCACTGCTGGAGCCCTTGGCAGTGTGCAACCCACCAGCCCTAAGCTCTCCTTAAGGAGGACTGGGACCTAAGTGCAAAGGCAAGGCAGGATTGGAGCTGAGGCAAGAAAGGCGCCAGTGGCGACTCCCAGGCTCCTGCTGCCTGCTCCTTCCTGGAGAGGCAGCCTAAAAGCAAGGCAAGTCTGGGCAAGGCTAGCCCCCGGCAGAGCAGCCTCGCGCCAGGAACTCTGCCAGATCGGGCTCTGAGCAGAGCTAGAGCTCTGCCGTACTGGAGGCGCACTTAGCTCCGTGCAAGCAGGGCTTTCACTTGACGGGGCTGGGCTGCCTCCTCTTCCCCCGAGGAGGCTCGCTTCCCTGCTGGCTGTGCACTCGCCTATCAGGCGGGGGCGCAGGGCTCCTCCAGCAGGTCTTGCCTCAGGGGCTGCTTCCCCTGAGTTGGGGCTGTGGGCAGGAACCCAGACACGCAGGATCAGGCCCCAACCACCTGCACATGTCTCTGCTGGGGAGGAGAGTGCTAGGGAACCTACGTCTGTCATACACTTTCTGGGCACCCAAGGAATCAGCCTCCGTGTGTGCGGGGCTGAAAACCCCAGCCAGGGCCCTGGGAGCCTGGTGCTCTCCGTGCGGCGCTGTCTGGGCGGCCAAGAACCGCTGGAGGAGCCCTGCAGTTGCCCTTCCCCTTCCCTCTGACAGAGTTCTCACTGCTGAGCCTTGGCAGTGTGCAACCCACCAGCCCCTAAGCCCTCCTTAAAGGAGGGACCTAAGTGCAAAGGCAAGGCAGGATTGGCTGAGGCAAGGAAAGGCGCCAGTGTGGCTCCCAGGCTCCGCAGCCGCTCCTTCCTGGGAGAGGAGCCTAAAAGCAAGGCAAGTCTGGGCAAGGCTAGCCCCCGGCAGAGCAGCCTCGCGCCAGGAACTCTGCCAGATCGGGCTCTGAGCAGAGCTAGAGCTCTGCCGTACTGGAGGCGCACTTAGCTCCGTGCAAGCAGGGCTTTCCTTGACTGGGCTCGGCTGCCTCCTCTTCCCGAGGAGGCTCGCTTCCCTGCTGGCTGTGCACTCGCCTATCAGGCGGGGCGCAGGGCTCCTCCAGCAGGTCTTGCCTCAGGGGCTGCTTCCCCTGAGTTGGGGCTGTGTGGCGGAACCCAGACACGCAGGATCAGGCCCCAACCACCTGCACATGTCTCTGCTGGGGGAGGAGAGCTAGGGAACCTACGTCTGTCATACACTTTTCTGGGCACCCAAGGAATCAGCCTCCGTGTGTGCGGGCTGAAAACCCAGCAGGGCCCTGGGA
>NW_017202893.1:0-6219 GCF_001704415.2 Capra hircus
TTTCCCGGCGTTCCCGTCGCATCTCAAGAGGAGGCGGTCTCCACAGGAAAGGCGAGAGGAACTCCAGGGTCGTGCCACCATTCCCAGAGTCCCCCAGATGTCTCAGTCCATTCCAGGGAAACCTGTTTCCCTGCACTGCCTCGACTTTCAAGCCGAGGATCGACTCACACCACGGTGGCACGTGGGACAGCCCTGTGGGAAAGCCTCTGGAAAGCCTCGTGGGAAAGCCTCGAGGAAAGCCCAGATCCCTTGATCCACGCGAAGGAAGCGTGACACTGCTGCTACAGCTCGGGAGGAAAGCGCACATGCATGCCCCCACTCAGACGAGGACTGACCCCTGGGGAGACTCCAGAAGTACCCCAAGATCCATGTCAGCACTGGAGAGGAATCCTCAGGTTCCGGCACCGACCACACAAGATTTAGGCCCCGGCATCGACGGGAGAGAATCCCGAGAGGCCCCGAGCAACTCACATGGGGACTGGCCTTTCCTGAGGCCACCAGAGCGGGTCCCTGAGGTCCCCGTCGTAAGTCGAGAGCACCTGCCGCAACTCGAGAAAATCCAGGAGGTTCTCCCCTCCAGGCGAGATGAGGCCCATTTCCGCTGGTGTCTCGAGGCTAATCACACCTAAACTCTGGAACTTCCAAAGGGTTCTTCACACCCTTGCTGCAACTCAAGAAGTTCCCCAACATACCCGTCTCCACTCGAGAGGAAGCACGAGAGTCCGGCCCACATCCAGAGGAGCCCCGTTTCCGCCTCCTAGCTCGAGAGGAGGGATCCTTTCCCTGCGTGGTCGGGAAAGAATTCCCGGCGTTCCCGCGCATCTCAAGTGAGGCGCTCTCCACAGGAAAGGCGAGAGGAACTCCAGGGTTGTGCCACCATTCCCAGAGTCCCCCAGATGTGTCAGTCCATTCCAGGGAAACCTGTTTTCCCTGCACTGCCTCGACTTTCAAGCGAGGATCGACTCACACCACGGTGGCACGTGGGACAGCCCTGTGGAAAGCCTCGTGGGAAAGCCTCGAAAAGCCTCGGGAAAGCCCCTGATCCCTTGATCCACGCGAAGGGAAGCGTGACACTGCTGCTACAGCTCGGGAGGAAAGCGCACGTGCATGCCCCACTCGAGACGAGGACTGACTCCCCTGGGGAGACTCCAGAAGTACCCCAAGATCCATGTCAGCACTGGAGAGGAATCCTCAGGTTTCGGCACTGACTCCACACAAGGTTTTAGGCCCCAGCATCGACGGGAGAGGAACCGGAGAAGAGGCCCCCGAACAACTCGCATGGGGACTGGCCTTTCCTGAGGCCACCAGAGCGGGTCCCTGAGGTCCCCGTAAGTCGAGAGCACCTGCCGCAACTCGAGAAAATCCAGGAGGTTCTCCCCTCCAGGCGAGATGAGGCCCATTTCCGCTGAGGCAACTCGAGGCTAATCACACCTAACTCTGGAACTTCCAAAGGGTCCTTCACACCCTTGCTGCAACTCAAGAAGTTCCCCGACATACCCGTCTCCACTCGAGAGGAATCGAGAGGTCCCGCCCACATCCAGAGGAGCCCCGTTTCTGCCTCCTAGCTCGAGAGGAGGGATCCTTTCCTGCGTGGTCGGGAAGAATTCCCGGCGTTCCGTCGCATCTCAAGAGGAGGCGCTCTCACAGGAAAGGAGAGGAACTCCAGGGTCGTGCCACCATTCCCAGAGTCCCCCAGATGTCTCAGTCCATTCCAGGGAAACCTGTTTTCCCTGCACTGCCTCGACTTTCTAGCCGAGGATCGACTCACACCACGGTGGCACGTGGGACAGCCCTGTGGGAAAAAGCCTCGTGGAAAGCCTCGAGGGAAAGCCACAGATCCCTTGATCCACGTGAAGGGATGCGTGACATTGCTGCTACAGCTCGGGAGGAAAGCACACGTGCATGCCTCCCCTCGAGACGAGGACTGACTCCCCCGGGGAGATCTCAGAAGTACCCCAAGGTCCATGTCAGCACTGGAGAGGAATCCTCAGGTTTCTGGCACCGACTCCACATAAGGTCTTAGGCCCCGGCATAGACGGGAGAGGAATCCCGAGAAGCCCCGAGCAACTCGCATGGGGACTGGCCTTTCCTGAGGCCACCAGAGCGGGTCCCTGTGGTCCCCGTCGTAAGTCGAGGCACCTTCCGCAACTCGAGAAAATCCAGGAGGTTCTCCCCTCCAGGCGACATGAGGCCCATTACCGCTGAGGCATCTCGAGGCTAATCACACCTAACCTCTGGAACTTCCAAAGGGTCCTTCACACCCTTGCTGCAACTCAAGAAGCTCCCCCACATAGCCTTCTCCAGTCGAGAGGAAGCCCGATAGTCCCGCCCACATCCAGAGGAGCCCCGTTACTGCCTCCTAGCTCGAGAGGAGGGATCCTTTCCCTGAGTGGTCGGTCAAGTATTCCCGGATTTCCCGTCTCATCTCAAGAGGAGGCGCTCTCCACAGGAAAGGCGAGAGCAACTCCAGATTCGTGCACTCATTCCAGAGTCCCCAGATGTCTCAGTCCATTCCATGGAAACCTGTTTCCCTGTACTGCCTCGAGTTTCTAGCCTAGGATCGACTCACACCACGGTGGCACGTGGGACAGCCCTTTGGGAAAGTCTCGTGGGAAAGCCTCGTGGAAAAGACTCGTGGGAAAGCCTCTAGGGAAAGCCGCAGATACCTTGATCCACGAGAAGGGAAGAGTGACACTGCTGCTACAGCTCGGGAGGAAAGCGCACGTGCATGCCCCCACTCGAGACGAGGACTGACTCCCCTGGGGAGACTCGAGAAGTACCCCCAAGATCCTTGTCAGCACTGCAAAGGAATCCTCAGGTTCCGGCACCGACTCCACACAAGGTCTTAGGCCCTGGCATCGACGGGAGAGGAACCCCGAGAGGGCCCTGAGCAACTCGCATGGGGACTGGCCTTTCCTGAGGCCACCAGAGCGGGTCTCTGAGGTTCCCGTCGTAAGTCGAGAGCACCTGCCACAACTCGAGAAAATCCAGGAGGTTCTCCCCTCCAGGAGAGATGAGGCCCATTTCCACTGAGGCGACTCGAGGCTAATCACACCTAACCTCTGGAACTTCCAAAGGGTCCTTCACACCCTTGCTGCAACTCAAGAAGTTCCCCGACATACCCGTCTCCACTCGAGAGGAAGCACGAGAGTCCCGCCCACATCCAGAGGAGCCCCTTTTCCGCCTCCTAGCTCGAGAGGAGGTATCCTTTCCCTCGTGGTCGGGAAAGAATTTTCCGGCGTTCCCGTCGCATCTCAAGAGGAGGCGCGCTCTCCGCAAGAAAGGCGAGAGGAACTCCAGGGTCGTGCCACCATTTCCAGAGTCCCCCAGATGTCTCCGTCCATTCCAGGGAAACCTGTTTTCCCTGCACTGCCTCGACTTTCAAGCGAGGATCGACTCAAACCACGGTGGCATGTGGGACAGCCCTGTGGGAAAGCCTCGTGGGAAAGCCTCGTGGGAAAGCCTCGAGGGAATGCCACAGATCCCTTGATCCACGTGAAGGGAATCGTGACTCTGCTGCTACAGCTAGAGAGGAAAGCGCACGTTCATGCCCCCACTCGAGACGAGGACTGACTCCCCTGGGGAGACTCCAGAAATACCCCAATATCCATGTCAGCACTGGAGAGGAATCCTCAGGTTCCGGCACCTGCTGGGAGCCAGTGTGAGGAATCCTGCCCGTGACAAGGTCATGAGGAAGGAAGCTGATATACGCAAGGCGTGCTCAGACTTCAGGGACCCCTCTGCAAATTCCTAAGCACGTACCCCAACAAAAATCTGCCGGCTTTTGTGCTCTGCTTTTCCACTCTTCTGACATTTTCTGGAAAAAGTCAAATCAGGGCTTTAGTCTTCTGCATTTGAAAGAGTGTTTCAATACAAAAACCCCTCCGATGGCTTTCTAGCCTGCCTGCAGGACTCGTACAGCTGCACATGTTATTGTTTGAGGCCTCCTGACCGCAGGAGGCACAGGAAGCTTAAAACATCCTAGGAATGTAGGAGCTTCCGAGGAGTCAAAATCTTTAGAATAGGACTGATTAAAGGTTTCATTTTTTGGGGTCAATGCTTGCTGCCAAATTTTCATATCCTTTATTTTTAGATATAGTTGGTATATAGAAAAACAAGTAGTAGACCTGGTATTAGCAACATTAGATCTTTGAGTTAAGTACCTTCTTTGTTATATCCCACTGCACCTTTGTTCTATAGAGATGTAACTTTAATGCTTTAAGGAGATGCAGATTAAAAAAAAAAACACTTCAGGGGAAACAAACTTAACATTCATTAAGGAAGAGAGCCAAAAATTGTTAACAAGCCTCTTGGCCAAAAGATAATGTAAATCACCTGAGACCTTTTGTATACAAAATGATATACGGAAAGAATCTGGGTTGCGAACGCTACATAATTTTGTGTTACCCATTGATCTCCGTGTTTTATCAAAAGTATAAAAGGCCTTCTGAACAATAAAGGATGGGGGCCAGTTTCTCGAACTAGTCTCTCGGCCTGGTTTCTTGGGACTCTGGCTCCCCCCATGTCTCTCTCTCTCTCTTCTTCTCTCCCCTTCCCTCTCTCTGCTCTTTACTTTAACTTCAGGCTGAATCTCCATCTGGGGCGCAGAGGCTCGCCAGGTCTACTTACTTGCCCCGGCTGTTAAGACCCGCACGAAAGGGAGCTTAAGGCGAGGCACCCTTAGATATTCAAGCGGGCGCCGGTGGCCCAACGTAGATGGTGCAAATTCCTTGTCTGGAATTTTATTGGCCTTCCGCGTAAACCAAGCTATTCAGCCTCTTCCTCCACTTAATCTTCTTACTACACTATAGTTTCTTAATCTAATCTTACATTAATAAACAAACAAGTCTTTCCACGCCAACGCCGTCCACCCTTCGAATTCCCTGGATCACCGGGGCTGGACCCCGGCAGGCACTGACTCCACACAAGGTCTTAGGCCCTGGCATCGACGGGAGAGGAATCCCGAGAGGCCCCGAGCAACTCGCATGGGGACTGGCCTTTCCTGAGGCCACCAGAGCGGGTCCAAGTGGTCCCCGTCGTAAGGCGAGAGCACGTACCACAACTCGAAAAAATCCAGGAGATACTCCCTCCAGGGGAGATGAGGCCCATTTTTTCGCTAAGGCGTCTCGACTCTAAACACACCTAACCTCTGGAATTCCAAAGGATCCTTCCTTCACACCCTTGCTGCAACTCAAGAAGTTCCCCAACATACCCGTCTCCACTCGAGAGGAAGCACGAGAGTCCCGGCCACATCCAGAGGAGCCCCGTTTCAGCCTCCAAGTTCGAGAGGAGGGATCCTTTTCCTGCATGGTCGGGAAAGAATTCCCTGCGTTCCCGTCGCATCTCAAGAGGAGGCGCTGTCCACAGGAAAGGCGAGAGGAACTCCAGGGTCGTGCCACCATTCCCAGAGTCCCCCAGATGTCTCAGTCCATTCCAGGGAAACCTGTTTTCCCTGCACTGCCTCGACTTTCAAGCGAGGATCGACTCACACCACGGTGGCACGTGGGACAGCCCTGTGGGAAAGCCTCGTGGGAAAGCCTCGTGGGAAAGCCTCGAGGAAAAGCCACAGATCCCTTGATCCACGCAAAGGGAAGGGTGACACTGCTGCTACAGCTCGGGAGGAAAGCGCACGTGCATGCCCCACTCGAGACGTGGACTGACTCCCCTGGGAGACTCCAGAAGTACCCCAGGATCATGTCAGCACTGGAGAGGAATCCTCAGGTTCCGGCACCGACTCCAAACAAGGTCTTAGGGCCCGGCATCGAAGGGAGAGGAATCCCGAGAGGCCCCGAGCAACTCGCATGGGGACTGGCCTTTCCTGAGGCCACCAGAGCGGGTCCCTGAGGTCCCCGTCGTAAGTCGAGAGCACCTGCCGCAACTCGAGAAAATCCAGGAGGTTCTCCCTTCCAGGCGAGATTCGGCCCATTTCTGCTGAGGCGACTCGAGGCTAATCACACCTAACCTCTTGAATTTCCAAAGGGTCCTTCACACCCTTGCTGCAACTGAAGAAGTTCCCCGACATACCCGTCTCCACTGAAGAAGCACGAGAGTCCGCCCAATCCAGAGGAGCCCCGTTTCCGCCTCCTAGCTCGAGAGGAGGGATCCTTTTCCTAATTGGTCGGGAAGAATTCCGGCGTTCCCGTCGCATCTCAAGAGGAGGCACTCTCCACAGGAAAGGCGAGGAACTCCAGGGTCGTGCCACCATTCCCAGAGTCCCCC
>NW_017202894.1:0-6219 GCF_001704415.2 Capra hircus
GGAAGGAAAATGCGAATTTTAGCCCCTACGACTGTATCCAGGTGGGCTCCAGGATGATTTCCCCGCAGGATCCAAGAAACGTTCCAGACAGACCTGGGCTCACTAGCTCCCTCCTGCAGAGGAAACATGATAGAACAGCTGTTTGAGGTTGCTTTGACTTCCCCTGGGAGGGTAGGATCCCTCCCTGGGTGCAGGGCCTCAGGGGCCATTGCCGCTGAGAAATGCCCTCTAAGCAGACCTTTCCAGCCTTGTATGACTCAGCACGGAGGAGACTGGAAAAAGCTATCTTCCTTGGAGGAAGGAAAGGCAGCCCCAGAGAGTGTGTTTTCACACCTGCATCTTGCAGCAAGTGTTTGGCGTCTCAGACGTCAGACCTCCAGGCCTGCTCCAATGGCCTCAGTTCCAGAGTCAGGGCCGTGTGTCTCCCTGCATTTTCTGAGTCTTGGGAACACATTCCTAGGTCAGAACAGTCCTGCCCATGGGGAAGGAGGCTGCGGGAGTGTGTCTGAGGGGGTCGGGTGCCATGCTGGGTCCAATAGACCGGTACCTCCAATAGACCCCAGGACAACAGCGGTGGGGCTCCCCCTGGCTTCCGAAATGCCAAAGCGAGAAGCAAAGCTAGCTCTATCAGAAGGAAGAAAGAGCAATCGGATGGATGTTCAGGCTGTTGCTGGGCCGCACACTTCAGGGTCCCCCCCGAGAGGAACAGGCGCCCTGTGGCCCCTAGGTCCGATATGCAGGTTAACACACAGGGTGTGTCCCCATAGGAGCCAAGAATTTTCCTGACAGACCTAGGTCACTAGAGCTCTCCCACCGGGCAAAAGGGGTAGAACAGACTGTGGATGTGACTCTGCCTTTCCCAGCGAGCATGGGGCCCTCCCTACGGCCCCCGGGCTCCAGGAAAAATTGTCCCTGAAAATGACCTCCAAGAAGCGCTTTTCCAGCAGGCTGGGATGCAGAGTTCACAGGATGCGGGGAAAGTGATCGTCCTTCAGGGAAGAAGAGGCAGCCACCCAGGTGTGTGTTTGCAAGCCTGTGTTTGGAAGAAACTGGTTAGCTCCTTCAAGGGGAGACCTCCAGGTCTGCTCAGAGGACCGAAATTCCAGAGGCAGCACCATGCATCTCCCCTGTCCTTTCTGAGCCTTGGAAAGACATTCCTAGCTTATAGCGGTATTGCTCATGAAGAAGCAGGATGCAGGAATGTGTCAGACATGACTGGGTGCCTTCCTGGGTTCAGCTCCGTGAGGGGCCTTTCCACTCAAAGTAGGTCCCATGCCTCCTTGGGGGAGGAAGTGGGGCCCGCTTGCCTCCAAATGGCCAAAGGCTGGAACAAAGCTAGTTCTATCAGAGGTAAGAAAAGAGCAATTGGATGGATGTGGAAGCTGTTGCTGGGCCGCACTGCTTCAGGCCCCCACCCCTCCGGCCCCGAGAGAAACAGGCGCCCTGTGGCCCCTAGGTCCTGGATGCAGTTTCACACATAGAATGTGTCCCCATAGGAGCCAAGAATTTTCCTGACAGACCTAGGCTCACTAGAGCTCTCCTACAGAGCAAAGGGGATGGGACAGATGTGTGGCTGTGGCTCTGCCTTTCCCTGGGAGTGGTGGAGCCGCTCCCTATGGCCCCGGGCTCCAGGGGAAATTGCCCCTGAATAATGACCTCCAAGAAGCGCTTTTCCAACTGGCTGAGACGTGGAGTTCTCAGGATGCAGGGAAAGCGAGTGTCCTTCGGGGAAGCAAAGGCAGTCACCTGTTATCATTACTTACTAGAATAGTAGGTACCTTCTCCGGTTGGGCAGAGGCCTTCCCTACCTGATCTGAAAAAGAAAACGAAGTAGCTCGCTGATTTGAGAAATAATTCCCAGACTTGGGTTTCCAACCAGTATAGAATCCGACAATGGCCCTGTCTTTGTAGCCGCGTTAATTAACAGGTATGTGAAGCTCTAAATATCAGTGGAAATTACATACAGCATATAGGCCCCAGTGTTCTGGAATGGTGGAAAGAAACAACCAAACTCTTGAAGAGACACTTTCAAAATGGATCATAGAGACTGACTGTACATGGATGGGCTTGCTTCCGGCAGACTTACTCGTATTACGGGTAACCGCACGTTCCATAGTTGTTGTCCTTATGAAATTTTCTATGGGAGACCCCCTCCCACAGTGAGGCAGGTGTTAGCAGATTTGCCACAAGTAAGGGGTGGGATTTCACAGCAGATGGAACAATTAGGTAAGGTAATAAATCAGGTAACTAAGTTTGTATAAAAAAGAATATCATTCCCCCTTGAGGAACAGATTCATGAATTTGTGCTCAGTGATCAGGTGTGGCTCAATGACTGGAAACACAATTCCTTGGCCTGACATCGGAAAGGTCCTTATACTGTTGTTTTAGCCACAATTCTGAAAGAGATGGGAATACCAGACCACCTAACCTGTCCTCTTGAGAAATCTGGATGAAGGTCAGGAAGCAACAGTTAAAGCAGGACATGGAACAACAGACTGGTTCCAAAAAGGAAAAGGAGTATGTCAAGGCTGTATATTGTCACCCTGTTTATTTAACGTCTATGCAGAGTACATCATGAAAAATGCTGGGATGGAAGATACATGAGCTGGAATCAAGATTGCCGGTAGAAATATCAATCAACTTAGATATGTAGATGACACCACCATTATGACCGAATGTGAAGAGGAACGGGAATGTCGGGGAACTTCTTGAGTTACAGCAAGGGTGTGAAGGACCCTTTGGAAGTTCCAGAGGTTAGGTGTGGTTAGTCTCGAGATGCCTCAGCGGAAATGGGCCTCATGTCGCCTGGAATGGAGAGGCTCCTGGATATTCCCGAGTTTCAGCCAAGTGCTCTCGAGTTACGACGGGGACTTCAGGGACCCGCTCTGGCGGCCGCAGGAAAGGCCAGTCATCATGCCTGTTGCTAGGGGGCCTCTCGTGATTCCTCTCCCGTCGATGCCGGGGCCTAAGACCTTGTGTGGAGTCGGGGCCGGAAGCTGAGGATTCCTCTCCAGTGCTGACATGGATTTTGGGGTACTTCTGGAGTCTCCACAAGGGAGTCAGGCCTCGTCTCGAGTGGGGGCATGAGCGTGCCCTTTCCTCCCATGCTGTAGCAGCAGTGTCACGCTTCCCCTTGCGTCGACCAAGGGATCTGTGGCTTTCCCTCGAGTCTTTCCCTCGAGGCTTTCCCACAGGGCTGTCCCACGAGTCACGGTGGTGTGAGTCGATCCTCGGCGTCAAAGCCGAGGCAGTGCAGGAAAAACAGGTTCCTGTGGAACGGACTGAGACATCTGGGGGAGTCTTGGAATGGTGGCACGACCCTGCAGTTCCTCTCCCCTTTCCTTTGGAGAGCGCCTTCTCTTGAGATGCGATGGGAATGCCGGGAATTCTTTCCCGACCAAGCAGGGAAAGGATCCCACATCTCGAGCTACGAGCCGGAAACGGAGCTCCTCTGGATGTGGCCGGGACCCTCCTGCTTCCTCTTGAGTGGGGACGGGTATTTCGGGGAACTTCTTGAGTTGCAGCATGACTGTGAAAGACTCTTTGGAAGTTCCAGAGGTCACGTGTGATTAGCCTCGAGACACCTGAGTGGAAACGGGCCTCATCTCGCCTGGAGGGGAGAACCTCCTGGATTTTACCGAGTTGCGGCAGGTGCTCTCGACTTACGACGGGGACCTCATGGACCCTCTCTGGTGACCTCAGGAAAGGCCAGTTCCCGTGCGAGTTGCTAGAGGGCCTGTCGCCATTCCTCTCCCGTCGATGCCAGGGCCTAAGACCTTGTGTGGAGTCGGGGCCGGAACCTGAGGATTCCTCTCCAGGGCTGACATGCATCTTGGGGTACTTCTGGAGTCTCCCCAGGGGAGTCAGTCCTCGTCTCGAGCGGGGGCATGCACGTGCGCTTTTCTCCCGTGCGCTAGCAGCAGTGTCACACTTCCCGTCGCGTGGATGAAGGGATCTGTGGCTTTCCCTCGAGGCTTTCCCCATGAGGCTTTCCCACAGGGCTCTTCCACGTGCCACCGTGGTGTGAGTCGATCCTCAGCGTGAAAGTCGAAGCAGTGCAGGGAAAACAGGATCCTCTGGAATGGACTGAGACATCTGGGGGTCCCTTGGAATGGTGGCACGACACTGGGGTTTCTCTCGCCTTTGCTGTTGAGAAGGCCTCCTCTTGAGATGGGACGGGAAAGCCGGGAATTCTTTCCAGACGAAGCAGGGAAAAGAATCCTCATCTCGAGCTACGAGGTGGAAACCAGGCTCTTCTGGATGTGGGCGGGACTCTCGTGCTTCCTCTCGAGTGGAGACGGGTATGTCGGGGAACTCCTTGAGTTGCAGCAAGCGTGTGAAGGACCCTTTGGAAGTTCCAGAGGTTAGGTGTGATTAGCCTCGAGACGCCTCAGCGGAAATGGGCCTCATCTCGCCTGGAGGGGAGATGAGTCCTGGATTTTCTCCAGTTGCGGCAGGTGCTCTCGACTTACGACGGGGACCTCAGGGACCCGCTCTGGTGGCCTCAGGAAAGGCCAGTCCCCATGCGAGTTGCTCGGGGGCCTCTCGGGATTTCGCTCCCGTCGATGCCGGGCCTAAGACCTTGTGTGGAGTCGGTGCCGAAATCTGAGGATTCCTCTCCAGTGCTGACATGGATCTTGGGGTACTTCTGGAGTCTCCCCAGGGGAGTCAGTCCTCGTCTCGAGTGGGAGCAAGCACGTGCGCTTTCCTCCCTCACTGTACTAGCTGTGTCACTCTTCCCTTCGCGTGGATCAAGGGAATCTGTGGCTTTTCCTGGAGGCTTTCCCAGGAGGCTTTTCCACAGGGCTGTCCCACGTGCCACCGTTGTGTGAGTCGATCCTCGGCTTGAAAGTCAAGGCAGTGCTGGGAAAACAGGTTTCCCTGGAATGGACGGAGACATCTGGGGGACTCTGGGAATGGTGGCACGATCCTGGAGTTCCTCTCGCCTTTCCTGTGGAGAGCGCCTCCACTTGAGATGAGACGGGAATGCCGGGAATTCTTTCCCCGACCACGCAGGGAAAAGATCCCTCCTCTCGAACTATGAGGCGGAAATGGGGCACCTCTGGATGTGGGCGGGACTCTCGTGCTTCCTCTCGAGTGGAGACGGGTATGTCGGGGAACTTCTTGAGTTGCAGCAAGGGTGTGAAGGACCCTTTGGAAGTTCCAGAGGTTAGGTGTGATTAGCCTCGAGACGGCTCAGCGGAAATGGCCTCATCTCGCCTGGAGGGGAGAACCTCCTGGATTTTCTCGAGTTGCGGCCGGTGCTCTCGAATTTCGATGGGACCTCTGGGACCCGCTCTGGTGGCCTCAGGAAAGGCCAGTCCCCATGCGAGTTGCTCGGGGGCCTCTCGGGATTCCTCTCCCGTCGATGCCGGGGCCTAAGACCTTGTGTGGAGTCGGTGCCCGAACCTGAGGATTCCTCTCCAGTGATGACATGGATTTTGGGGTACTTCTGGAGTCTCCCCAGGGGAGTCAGTCCTCGTCTCGAGTGGGGCATGCACGTGCGCTCCCGAGCTGTAGCAGCAGTGTCACGCTTCCCGTCGAGTGGATCAAGGATCTGTGGCTTCCCTCGAGGCTTTCCCACGAGGCTTTCTCACGAGGCTTTCCCACAGGGCTGTCCCACGTGCCACCATGGAGTGAGTCGATCCTGGGCTTGAAAGTCGAGGCAGTCCAGGGAAAGTTTCCCTGGAAAGGACTGAGACTTCTGGGGGACTCTGGATATCGTGGCACGACTCTGGAGTTCCTCTCGCCTTTCCATTGGAGAGCGCCTCCTCTTGAGATGCGACGGGAACGCCGGAATTCTCTGCGGATCTCGCAGGGAAAGAATCCCACCTCTTCAGCTAGGAGCGGAAAATGGGGTTCCTCTGGATGTGGGTAGGACTCTCGTGCTTCCTCTCAAGTGGAGACGGGTATGTCGGGAACTTCTTGAGTTGCAGCAAGGGTGTGAAGACCCTTTGAAGTTCCAGAGGTTAGTGTGATTAGCCTCGAGACGCCTCAGCGGAAATGGCCTCATCTTGCCTGGACGGGAGGACCTCCTGGATTTTCTCGAGTTGTGGTAGGTGCTCTCGACTTACGACGGGACCTCAGGGACCCGTTCTGGTCGCCTCAGGGAAGGCCTGTCCCCAATGCGAGTTGCTCGGGGCTTCTCGGATTCTTCTCCGTTGAAGCCGGGGCCTAAGACCTTGTGTGGAGTCGTGCCGGAACCTGGAGGATTCCTCT
>NW_017202895.1:0-6219 GCF_001704415.2 Capra hircus
CGTGCATGACCTTAGTCGAGACGAGGACTGAATCCCCGTGGAGACTCCAGAAGTACCAAGATCCTTGTCAGCACTGGAGAGGAATCCTCAGGTTCCGGCACCGTCTCCACACAACGTCTAGGCCCCGGCATCAACGGGAGAGGAATCCGAAGGGCCCCCTAGCAACTCGCATGGGGACTGGCCTTTCCTGAGGCCACCAGACCAGGTCCCTGAGGTCCTCGTCTTAAGTCGAGAGCACCTGTGGCAACTCTAGAAAATCCAGGAGATTCTCCCCTCCAGGCGAGATGAAGCCCATTTCGCGGAGGCGTCTCGAGGCTAATCAACCTGGCCTCTGGAACTTCCAAAGGGTCCTTCACACCCTTGCTGCAACTCAAGAAGTTCCCCGACGTACCCCTCTCCACTCGAGAGGAAGCACGAGAGTCCTGCCCACATCCAGAGAAGCCCCGTTTCCGCCTCATAGATCGAGAGGTGGAATCCTTTCCCTGCGTTTCGGGAAAGAATTCCCGGCGTTCCCGGTCGCATCTCAAGAGGAGGCGGTCTCCACAGGAAACACGAGGGATCTCCAGGGTCGTGACACACCATTCCCTGAGTGCCAGAGATTTCTCAGTCCATTCCAGGGAAACCTGTTTTCCCTGCACTGCCTCGACTTTCAAGCTGAGGATCGACTCACACCACGGTGGCACGTGGGACAGCCCTGTGGGAAAGCCCTGTGGGAAAGCCTCGAGGGAAAGACACTGATCCCTTGATCGACTCGACGGGAAATATGACACTCCTGCTACAGCACGGGAGGAAAGCGCACGTGCATGCCCCCACACGAGACGAGGACTGACTGCCTTGGGGAGACTCCAGAAGTACACCATGATCCATTTCAGCACTGGAGAGGAATCCTCAGTTTCCGGCACCGACTCCACACAAGGTCTTAGGCCCCGGCATCGATGGAGAGGAATCCCGAGAGGCCCCCGAGCAACTCGCAAGGGGACTGGCCTTTCCTGAGGCCACCAGAGCGGGTCCCTGAGGTCCCCGACGTAAGTCGATAGCACCTGCCGCAACTCGAGAAAATCCAGGAGGTTCTCCCTCCAGGCGAGATGAGGCCCATTTCCGCTGAGGCGTCTCCAAGCTAATCACACCTAACCTCTGGAACTTCCAAAGTGTTCTTCACACCCTTGCTGCAACGCAAGAAGTTCCCGGACATACCTGTCTCCACTCGAAAGGAAGCACGAGAGCCCGCCCACATCCAGAGGAGCCCCATTTCCGCCTCCTAGCTCGAGAGGCGGGATCCTTTCCCTTCGTGCTCGGGAAAGAATTCCCGTCATTCCCCGTCGCATCTCAAGGGGAGGCGCTCTTCACAGGAAAGGCGAGAGGGACTCCAGGGTCGTGCCACCATTCCCAGAGTCCCCCAGATGTCTCAGTCCATTCCAGGGAAACCTGTTTCCCTGCATTCCCTCGACTTTCAAGCCGAGGATCGACTCAAACGCGGTGGCACGTGGGACAGCCCTGTGGGAAAGCCCTGCGGGAAATCCTCGAGGAAAAGCCACAGATCCCTTGATCCAAGCAAAGGGAAGCGTGACACTGCTGCAAAAGCTGGGGAGGAAAGCGCACGTGCATGCCTCCCTTGGAGACGAGGACTGACTCCACTGGGGAGACTCCAGAAGTACCCCAAGATCCATGTCAGCACTGGAGAGGAATCCTCACGTTCCGGCACTGACTCCACACAAGGACTTAGGCCCCGGCATCGACGGGAGAGGAATCCGAGAGGCCCCCGGACAACTCGGATGGGGAATGGCCTTTCCTGAGGCCACCAGAGCGGGTCCCTGAGGTCCCAGTCGTAAGTCGAGAGCACCTGCCGCAACTCGAGAAAATCCAGGAGGTTCTCGCCTCCAGGCGAGATGAGGCCCATTTCCGCAGAGGCGTCTCGAGGCTAATCACATCTAACATCTGGAACTTCCAACGGGTCCTTCACACCCTTGCTGCAACTCAAGAAGTTCCCCGACATACCCGTCTCCACTCGAGAGGAAGCACGAGAGTCCGGCAACATCCATAGGAGCCCCGTTTCCGACTCCTAGCTCGAGAGGAGGGATCCTTTCCCTGCGTGGTCGGAAAGAATTCCCGGCGATCCCGTCGAATCTCAAGAGGAGGCGCTCTTCACAGGAAAGGCGAGAGGAACTCCAGCGTCGTGCCACCATTCCCAGAGTCAACCAGATGTCTCCGTCCATTTCAGGGAAACCTGTTTTCCCTGCACTGCCTCGACTTTCAATCCGAGGATCGACTCACATCACGGTGGCACGTGGGACAGCCCTATGTGAAGCGTCGTGGGAAAGGCCCTGATCCTTGATCCACGCGAAGAGAAGCACGACACTGCTGCTACAGCTCGGGAGGAAAGCGCACGTGCATGCCCCCACTCGAGACGAGGACTGACTACCCTGAGGAGAGTCCAGAAGTACCCCAAGATCCACGTCAGCCCTGGAGAGGAATCCTCACGTTCCGGCACCGACTCCACACAAGGTCTTAGGCCCGGCATCGACGGGAGAGGAATCCCGAGAGGCCCCGAGTAACTAGCATGGGGACTGGCCTTTCCTGAGGCCATTAGAGCGGGTCCCTGAGGTCCCCGTCATAAGTCGAGAGCACCTGCCGCAACTCGAGAAAATCCAGGAGGTTCTCCCCTCCAGGCGACATGAGGCCCATTTCCTCTGAGGCGTCCCCAGGTTAATCACACCTAAACTCTGGAACTTCCAAAACGTTCTTCACATCCTTGCTGCAACACAAGAAGTTCCCCGACATACCCGTCTCCACTCGAGAGGAAGCACGAGAGTCCCGCCCACATCCAGAGGAGCCCCGTTTCCGCCTCATAGCTCGAGAGGAGGGATCCTTTCCCTGCGTGGTCGGGAAAGAATTCTCGGCGTTCCCGTCGCATCTCAAGAGGGGACGCTTTACACAGGAAAGGCGTGAGGAACTCCAGGGTCGTTCCACCCATTCCCAGAGTCCCCCAGATGTCTCAGGCCATTCCAGGGAAACCTGTTTTCCCTGCACTGCCTCGACTTTCAAGCCGAGGATCGTCTCACACGACGGTGGCACGTGCGACAGCCCTGTGGAAAAGCCTCGTGGGAAAGTCTCATGGGAAAGCCTGGAGGGAAAGCCACAGATCCCTTGATCCACGCGAAGGGGAGCGTGACACTGCTGCTACAGCTCGGGAGGAAAGCACACGTGCATGCCCTTACTCGGGACAAGGACTGACTCCCCTGTGGAGTCTCCAGAAGTACCCCAAGATCCAAGTCAGCACTGGAGAGAAATTCTCAGGTTCCGGCACCGACTCCCCACAAGGTCTTAGGCACCGGCCTCGATGGGAAAGGAATCCTGATAGGCCCCGAGCAACTCGCATGGGGACTGGCCTTTCCTGAGGCCACCAGAGCGGGTCCCTGAGGTCCCCGTCGTAACGCGAGAACACCTGCAGCAACTCAAGAAAATGCAGGAGGTTCTCCCCTCCAGGGGAGATGAGGACCATTTCCTCTGAGGCGTCCCCAGGCTAATCACCCTAACCTCTGGAACTTCCAAAGGGTCCTTCACACCCTTGCTGCAACTCAAGAAGTTCCCGACATACCCGTCTCCACTCGAGAGGAAGCACGAGAGTCCCGCCCAATCCAGAGGAGCCCAGTTTCCGCCTCCAAGCTCGAGAAGAGGGATCCTACCCTGCGTCGTCGTGAAAGAATTCCCGGGGTTGCGTCGCATCTCAAGAGGAGGCCGTCTCTACAGGAGCCGAGAGGAACTCCAGGGTCATGCCACCATTCCCAGAGTCCCCAGATGTCTCAGTCTATTCCAGGGAAACCTGTTTTCCCTGCACTGCCTCGACTTTCAAGCCGAGGATCAACTCACACCATGGTGGCACGGGGGAAAACCCTGTGGGAAAGCCTCGTGGGAAAGCCTCTTGGGAAAGCCTCATGGGAAACCCTCGAGGGAAAGCCACAGATCCCTTGATCCAAGCGAAGGGAAGCGTGACACTGCTGCTAAAGCTCGGGAGGAAAGCGCACCTGCATGCCCACACTCGAGACGAGGACTGACTCCCCTGGGGAGACTCCAGAAGTACCCCAAGGTCCATGTCAGCCCTGGAGAGGAATCCTCAGGTTCCGGCACCGACTCCACGGAAGGGCTTAGGCCCCGGCATCAGGGGAGAGGAATCCCGAGAGGCCCCCGAGCAACTCGTATGGGACCTGCCTTTCCTGAGGCCACCAGAGCGGGTTCCTGATGTCCCCGTCGTAAGTCAAGAGCACCTGCCGCAACTCGAGAAAATCCAGGAGGTTCTCCCTTCCAGGCGAGATGAGGCCCATTTCCGCTGAGGCGTCTCGAGGCTAATCACACAAACCTCTGGAACTTCCAAAGGGTCCTTCACACCCTTGCTGCAACTCAAGAAGTTCGCTGACATACCCGTCTCCACTCGAGAGGAAGCACGAGAGTCCCGCCCACATCTAGAGGAACCCCGTTTCCGCCTCCTAGCTCGAGAGGAGGGATCCTTTCCCTGCATGGTCGGGAAAGAATTCCCGGGCGTTCCCGTCGCATCTCAAGAGGAGGCGCTCTCCACAGGAAAGGCGAGCGGAACTCCAGGGTCGTGCCACCATTCCCAGAGTCCCCCCAGATGTCTCAGTCCATTCCAGGGAAACTTTTTCCCCTACACTGCCTCGACTTTCAGGACGAGGATCGACTCACACCACGGTGGCACGTGGGACAGCCCTTTGGGAAAGCCTCGAGGGAAAGCCACAGATCCCTTGATCCACGCGAAGGGAACCATGACACTGCTGCTGCAGCTCGGGAGGAAAGCGCACGTGCATGCTCCCACTCGAGACAAGGACTGACTCCCCTGGGGAGACTCCAGAAGTACTCCAAAATCCATGTCAGCACTGGAGAGGAAACCTCAGTTTCCGGCACCGACTCCACACAAGTTCTTAGGCCCGGCACCGACGGGAGAGGAATCCCGAGAGGTCCCCGTGCAACTTGCATGGGGACTGGCCTTTCCTGAGGCCACCAGAGAGGGTCCCTGAGGGCCGTCGTAGGTCGAGAGCACCTGCCGCAACTTGAATAAATCCAGGAGGTTCTCCTTTCAGGCGAGATGAGGACCATTTCTGCTGAGACGTCTCGAGACTAATCACACCTAACCTTTGGAAGTTACAAAGCGTCCTTCACACTCTTTCTGCAACTCAAGAAGTTCCCCGACATACCCGTTTCCACTCGAGAGGAAGCACGAGTGTCCCGCCCACATCCAGATGAGCCCCGTTTCCGCCTCATAGCTCAACAGGAGGGATCCATTCCCTGCGTGGTCGGGAAAGAATTCCCGGCATTCCGTCACATCTCAAGAGGGAGCGCTCTCCAGGAAAGGCGAGAGGTACTCCAGGGTCGTGCCACCATTCCCAGATCCCCAGATGTCTCAGTCCATTCCACAGAAGCCTGTTTTCCGCACTGACTCAACTTTCAAGACGAGGAGGATCGACTGACACTACGGTGGCACGTGGGACATCACCTTGGGAAAGCGTCGTGGGAAAGCCTGGTGGGAAAGCGTCGTGGGAAAGCCTCGCTTAAAGCCTCGAGGGAAAGCCACTGATTCTAGGATACACGGGAAGGGAAGCGTGACACTGCTGCTACAGTTCGGGAGGAAAGTGCACGTGCATGCCCCACTCGAGACGAGGACTGACTCCCCCTGGGGAGACTCCAGAAGTACCCCAAGATCCATGTCAGAACTGGAGAGGAATTCTCAGTTTCCGACACCGACTCCACACAAGGTCTTAGGCCCTGGCATCGATGGGAGAGGAATCCCGAGAGGACCACGAGCAAATCGCATGGGGACTGGCCTTTCCTGAGGCCACCAGAGGCGGGTCCCTGAGGTCCCGTAGTAATTCGAGAGCACCTCCCACAACTTGAGAAAATCCAGGAGGTTCTCCCTTCTTGGCGAGATGAGGCCCATTTCCACTGAGTTCTCTCATGGCTAATCACACCTAACCTCTGGAACTTCCAAAGGGTCCTTCACACCCTTTCTGGCAATTCAAGCAGATCACGCAACATACCAGTCTCTACTCGAGAGGAAGAACGAGAGTCCGCCCACATCCAGAGGAGCCCCGTTTCCGACTCCTAGCTCGAGAGGAGGGATCCTTTCCCTGCGTGGTCGGGAAAGAATTCCGCGCGTTCCATCGCATCTCAAGGGGGGCGCTCTCCACAGGGAAGGCGAGAGGAACTCCAGGG
>NW_017202896.1:0-18938 GCF_001704415.2 Capra hircus
AATAGAAGCACTAGCGTTGAGATCCTTGTCATAGCTAAACAGTTCTGAGATTTAACCTTTTTCCTGCCTCTGTTTTCCTCATCTATTTAGGGATAATAACTATATTACATTATTTATTTGGATTGCTATGAAGACTAAAAGAGACAGCAGATGAAAGCATTTTGTAAGCTGTGAAGTGATATTTAACTATTAATCATTAAAAACAGCAATGGCTTAGAAATCATACAAATGGAAATTTGTGTTTTTTAAAAAAATTAATTTATTTTTTATTGAAGGATAATTGCTTTACAGAATTTTGCTGTTTTCTATCAAACCTCAATATGAATTAACCATAGGTATACACATATCATGAGAAACGCTGGCTGGAAGAAGCACAAGCTGGAATCAAGATTGCTGGGAGAAAATATAAGTAACCTCAGATATGCAGATGACACCACCCTTATGGCAGAAAGTGAAGAGGAACTAAAAAGCCTCTTGATGAAAGTGAAAGAGGAGAGTGAAAAAGTTGGCTTAAAGCTCAACATTCAGAAAACTAAGGTCATGGCATCCAGTCCATCACTTCTTGGGAAATAGATGGGAAACAGTGGAAACAGTGTCAGACTTTATTTTTGGGGGCTGCAAAATCACTGCAGATGGTGACTGCAGCCATGAAATTAATAGACGCTTACTCCTTGGAAGAAAAGTTATGACCAACCTAGATAGCAAATTGAAAAGCAGAGACATTACTTTGCCAACAAAGGTCCGTCTAGTCAAGGCTATGGTTTTTCCTGTGGTCATGTATGGATGCGAGAGTTGGACTGTGAAGAAAGCTGAGCACCAAAGAATTGATGCTTTTGAACTGTGGTGTTGGAGAGAGTTCCTAGGACTGCAAGGAGATCCAACCAGTCCATCCTAAAGGAAATCAGTCCTGGGTGTTCTTTGGAAGGAATGATGCTAAAGCTGAATGAAACTCCAGTACTTTGACCACCTCATGTGAAGAGTTGACTCATTGGAATAGACTCTGATGCTGGGAGGGATTGTGAGCAGGAAGAGAAGGAGACTACAGAGGATGAGATGGCTGGATGGCATCATTGACTCAATGGATGTAAGTATGAGTGAGCTCCGGGAGTTGGTGATGGACAGGGAGGCCTGGCATGCTGCAATTTATGGGGTTGCAAAGAGTCGGACATGACTGAGCGACTGAACTGAACTGATACACATATCCCCTCCCTTTTGAAACTCTCTCCATTTCCCTCCCCATCTCACCCCACTAGGTTGATACAGAGCCCCCTTTTTGAGTTTCCTGAGCCATACAGCAAATTCCCTTTTGCTATCTATTTTAAATATGGTAATGTAAGTTTCCATGTTACTCTTTCCATACATCTCACCCTCTCCTCCCCTCTCCCCATGTCCATAAATCTATTCTCTATGTCTGTTTCTCCATTGTTGCCCTGTAAATAAATTCTTCAGTAGCATTTTTCTAGATTCCATAAATATGTGTTAGAATATGGTATTTATCTTTCTCTTTCTGACTCACTTCACTCTGTATAATAGATTCTAGGTTCATCCACCTCATCAGAAGTGACTCAAATGCATTCCTTTTTATGGCTGAGTAATATTCCATTGTATATATATACCACAACTTTTTAATCCATTCATCTGTCAATGGACATCTAGGTTGTTTCCACGTTCTAGCTATTGTAAATAGTGCTGCAATGAACAATGGGATACATGTGTCTCTTTCAATTTTGGTTTCTTCAAGGTATATGCCTAGGAGTGGGATTGCTGGGTCATGTGGGTGATTTTATTTATAATTTTTTAGGGAATCTCCATATTGTCTTCCATAGTGGCTATATCAATTTACATTCCCATCAACAGTACAAGAGTGTTCCCTTTTCTCCACACTCTCTCCAGCATTTACTGTTAGTAGACTTTTTGATGAAGGCCATTCTGACCAGTGTGAGGTGATATGTCATTGTAGTTTTGATTTGCATTTCTCTAATAATGAGTGTTGTTGAGCATCGTTTCATGTGTTTGTTAGCCATTTGTATGTCTTCTGGGAGAAATGTCTGTTTAGGTCTTTTTTCCCACTTTTTGATTGGGTTGTTTGTTTTTCTGGTATTGAGTTATATGAGCTGCTTGTATATTTTGGAAATCAATCCTTTGTCAGTTGTTTCACTTGTTATTATTTTCTCCCATTCTGAAGGTTGCCTTTTCACTTTGCTTATAGTTTCTTTTAAGTTTAACCAGGTCCCACTTGTTTACTTTTGTTTTTATTTCCATTACTCTAGGAGGTGGTTCATAGAGGATCTTGCTTTGATTTATGTGATCGAGTGTTTTGCCTTTGTTTTCCTCTAAGAGTTTTCATAGTTTCTGGTCTTACATTTAGGTCTTTAATCATTTTGAGTTTATCTTTGTGTGTGGTGTTAAGAGGTGTTCTAATTTCATTCTTTTACATGTGGCTGTCTAGTTTTCCCAGCACCATTTATTGAAAGGATGTCTTTGCCCATGTATATTATTGCTCCTTTGTCAAAAATAAGGTACCATGGGTGCATGGATTAATTTCTGGACTTTCTATCTTGTTCCATTGGTCTATATTCCTGTTTTGTGCCAGTACCATGCTGTCTTGATGATTGTAGCTTTATAGTATAACTTAAAGTTAGGGAGCTTGATTCCTTCAGCTTCATTCTTCTTTCTCAAGACTGCTTTGCTATTCAGGGTCTTTTGTGTTTCTGTATGAATTGTGAAGTATTTTGTTCTAGTTCTGTGAACAATGCCATTGGTAATTCGATAGGGATCACGTTGGATCTGTAGATTGCATTTGTAGTATATTCATTTCACAATATTGATTCTTCCTACCCAGGAACATGGAATATCTCTCCATCTGTTTATGTCATCTTTGCTTTCTTTCATTAGTGAAATTTGCATTTTTATTCAGAGCAATACTGTGGGAAGTTGTACTGTGGCTCATGATATGACTTACTGGATGAGTTATTCAAAGATAAAAAAGCTCTTTCTACTTGTGGATACTTAGTGTCAATCAAGTCACAGCTCTCTAGAGTGACCTGACTCCAGAAGCCAAGGGCTGACAGCCCAAGGAAAATATCAAGTCTGGAACTTAAGTTTGGGTCCAGGTTATAGAATTATGGGATTTGAGGAGCAAGGTAAGAAGAGATTACAGTGAAGGATGGTAAGGCAATGCAGTGAGGAATGTGATTTCTTTCATCACCAAGACGTTTCCACTACTAACCTCAAAAGCATAACACAAAAGCTACTTCTAAAGGAACTGGCTCACACA
The DNA here is from genome assembly GCF_001704415.2 of Capra hircus. NCBI lineage: Eukaryota > Metazoa > Chordata > Mammalia > Artiodactyla > Bovidae > Capra > Capra hircus. The sequence continues at coordinate 3,278 of NW_017202896.1, forward strand.
ACTAGGGATTAGTGTCTGATACATCCATATCTTTAGATCTTTAGGAGTCTTTTGGAGGATGGTGGTGCAAACTAGGCACTCACCCTGTATGGACAGCTTGGCTGAGCTGAGAGTTTGTACAGACTCTAAGTCCATTATGCAAAAGGCACTTAAGAGTAGGATCACTGATCCTAGGTGCATTTTCAGAGATGGTTTGAATGTGCAAATATCAGAAGATAAGCTGGTGAAAGATACTGGGACTTCTGCATCTTTTTAACTTAAAAAAGATTGAAATAAAAATATCAGTTTTTTGGGGTTCTCCACCTCCTCAGATTTATGTCCATTTGCTAATTTCCATCATATAAATACTCCCACCATAGCCAATTTTGAACTACCAATGTGACACCATTGAATGTAGAGTTGGGAAGATATATACACAATCAGTTGTTGTGAACTGTTGCCAAACAGATTCTAGCAATCCTAGCATAGAGGCCAAAATCATTACATTGATCAAAAATAAGCCAGAGTACATATTGTATTATTTCATTTATATGAAGTACAGGACATCATGTTATTTCACATAGCAGAAGTATGTTCCTTTTGATTGCTAAATAGTATACCATTGTCTAAATACACTGCTGCTGCTGCTAAGTTGCTTCAGTCATGTCTGACTCTGTGTGACCCCAGAAATGGCAAACCCACCAGGCTCCTCCGTCCCTGGGATTCTCCAGGCAAGAATACTGGAGTGGGCTGCCATCTCCTTCTCCAATGCATGAGAGTGAAAAGTGAAAGTGAAATATATTACAATATGTTTATTCATTCACCTGTAGATGAACATTTGGCTTATTTCCCATTCTTGGCTATTTTAAATATGCATTCTTGCATGACACTGCTATGAACATCCTTGTACAATGCTATTATATGCACTGTAGTCAAGGCTATGGTTTTTCCTGTGGTCATGTATGGATGTGAGAGTTGGACTGTGAAGAAGGCTGAGCGCCGAAGAATTGATGCTTTTGAACTGTGGTGTTGGAGAAGACTCTTGAGAGTCCCTTGGACTGCAAGGAGATCCAACCAGTCCATTCTGAAGGAGATCAGCCCTGGGATTTCTTTGGAAGGAATGATGCTAAAGCTGAAAACTCCAGTACTTTGTCCACCTCATGCAAAGAGTTGACTCATTGGAAAAGACTCTGATGCTGGGAGAGATTGGGGGGCAGGAGGAGAAGGGGACGACCGAGGATGAGATGGCTGGATGGCATCACGGACTCGATGGACGTGAGTCTGAGTGAAGTCTGGGAGTTGGTGATGGATAGGGAGGCCTGGCGTGCTGCGATTCCTGGGTCACAAAGAGTCGGACACGACTGGGCAACTGAGCTGACTGAACTGACTGACCCAAGATTAGAGGAGGGAAAGCTGCAGTAGTTTGTTCAATCATTAGGTAGCTAGTACATTTAAAACTATTTATGAAACACTTATGATGTGCTGGGGGAACTGTGGTATATACACAGGGTCAGTTCAGTTGAGTTCAGTTCAGTCGCTCAGTCGTATCCGACTCTTTGCGGCACCATGAATTGCAGCACACCAGGCCTCCCTGTCCATAATCAACTCCCGGAGTTCACTCATACTTACATCCATCGAGTCCGTGATGCCATCCAGCCATCTCATCCTCGGTCGTCCCCTTTTCCTCCTGCCCCAATCCCTCCCAGCATCAGAGTCTTTTCCAATGAGTCAACTCTTCGCATGAGGTGGCCAAAGTACTGGAGTTTCAACTTTAGCATCACTCCTTCTAAAGAACACCCAGGACTGATCTCCTTTAGGATGGACTGGTTGGATCTCCTTGCAGTCCAAGGGACTCTCAAGAGTCTTCTTCAACACCACAGTTCAAAAGCATCAATTCTTTGGTGCTCAGCTTTCTTCACAGTCCAACTCTCACACCTATACATGACCACTGGAAAAACCATAGCCTTGACTAGATGGACCTTTGTTGGCAAAGTAATGTCTCTGCTTTTCAATTTGCTATCTAGATTGGTCATAACTTTTCTTCCAAGGAGTAAGCGTCTGTTAATTTCATGGCTGCTGTCACCATCTGTAGTGATTTTTGGAACCCCCCAAAATAAAGTCTGACACTGTTTCCACTGTTTTCCCATCTATTTCCCATGAAGTGATGGGACCGGATGCCATGATTTTCATTTTCTGAATGTTGAGCTTTAAGCCAACATTTTCACTCTCTTTCACTTTCAAGAGGCTTTTGATCAAAGAGCTTTTTTCATCAAGTTCTTCTTCACTTTTCTGCCATAAGGATGGTGTTGTCTGCATATCTGAGGTTATTTATATTTCTCCCAGGAATCTTGATTCCAGCTTGTGCTTCTTCCAGCCCAGCATTTCTCATGTTGTATTCTGCATAGAAGTTAAATAAGCAGGGTGACAATATACAGCCTTGATGTACTCCTTTTCCTATTTGGAACCAGTCTGTTGTTCCATGTCCAGTCCTAACTGTTGCCTCCTGACCTGCATATAGGTTTCTCAAGAGGCAGGTCAGGTGGTCTGGTATTCCCATCTCTTTCAGAATTTTCCACAGTTGATTGTGATCCACACAGTCAAAGGCTTTGGCATAGTCAATAAAGCAGAAATAGATGTTTTTCTGGAAGTCTCTTGTTTTTTCGATGATCTAGCGGATGTTGGCAATTTGATCTTTGGTTCCTCTGCTTTTCCTAAAACCAGCTTGAACATCTGGAATTTCATGGTTCATGTATTGCTGAAGCCTGGCATGGAGAATTTGAGCATTACTTTACTAGCATGTGAGATGAGTACAACTGTGAGGTAGTTTGAGCATTTTTTGGCATTGCTTTTCTCTGGCATTGTATACACAGGGTGTACAATGGTAAATACACCTATGCTTAATGAACTTATGGTTTAGTGATTAAAAAACTCTCTTGGAGTTTGCTACCACATTTTTTCATCTGGGACAATTATAAAGCCACTCCACTGGCTACCAGGATGTAGAGCTTCTTGGAGAGTGACTCCCCAGTACAAAATCCAACCAGATTTGAGGATTGTCAAGAATGATATCCTGGACTTGCTTAAGGTTACTTTTGTTTTGTTTTCTTATCTAACCAGCAAACAGATGTGTGCCTGAAATTTGGTGCTTTTGTCAGTCTTGGCAAGGGGAAGTCCCCACAAATTTAAAGTAGCCCACAACTGTGGGTTTATTTAGGATGGCATTGAGGGATGACCTAATGACAGTACATAAAGTTCCATCCTGCTGTTGTTGTTCAGTCCCCCTGTTGTCCGACTCTCTGCAACCCATGGACTGCAGTGCCCCAGGCCTCCCTGTCCTTCACCATCTCCCGAAGTTTGCCCAAGTTCATGTCTATTGCATCACCCTATTCCCATACAAAACCAGGTCTTGTTCTGCCACAGGTATTGACTTTTGTGTTTTAATTCTTACTGTATCACAGAACCTACTGAAAATTTCCCTGCTGCTGCTGCTAAGTCACTTCAATTGTGTCCGACTCTGTGCGACCCCATAGATGGCAGCCCACCAGGCTTCTCCATCCATGGGATTTTCCAGGCAAGAACACTGGAGTGGGTTGCCATTTCCTTCTCCAGTGCACGAAAGTGAAAAGTCAAAGTTAAGTCGCTAAGTTGTGTCTGACCCTCAGCGACCCCATGGACTGCAGCCTACCAGGCTTCTCCATCCATGGGATTTTCCAGGCAAGATTACTGGAGTGGGGTGCCATTGCAGGAGACCCTTTATGCTGTTGTTGAATTTGCCAACTTGAAGACAGTATTTGTTTCACCCAATAGTCATCTTCTTGCTGGAGAGAGAGAGAGGTCATATCCTCCCTCTGGGCAAAGGCAAGTAAGTGGGGAGAAAACATCCCCCAAACACTCATGATGCTCCTGCAAAATTATCAAACTCCATTTTGAAAGATGCAGAAACTGAGATCGAGACTAGTCTATGTTATAAAATATATTGGACTTGAACTTGGATCTGTATGACTCCAAAACTGTATACCATTCTGACTCCTTGGTGGATAAAATATTGAGAGCTAAGGAAATGGGGATCTTTGTGTGGGAAAAATCATAGCTTTCCCATGGGAAACAGTATGGCTAAATGTGTTCATTCTTTTGGAATTTTGTAATTATTAGGCTAAACTGAGTAGAAGTAGAGTTAGCTTTCCAAAACTTTTTAACCTCATTAAGGGGTCATTTGCTAAAAGTTTGCCTGTATTTTACTTATTTTAGGTCTGCCAACAAAATAAAATAAACCTAATTGCCTTTTTGCTTACTTTACAAAAGTGCTGAGGGCTAGCCTTAGTTTTAGACTGCCAGTATAGGTCCAAACCTTTGGAGATACCAAACTATAAATGGCTATTAGACACATTGCCTCAGGTTTTTGTTTTTGTTTTTTCCTGGAGGAAGTTCTGTGTAGACACTTGCATTTGAAGAGTCGTGGGTGTATATACGGCATAGAGGAAAGTGCCTTGGTAAGAAAACTCTGCTTTAAGGCACAGCTCACTGTGTCGGAACGTCTGCTGCTACTGCTGCTGCTAAGTTGTGTCAGTCGTGTCTGACTCTGTGTGACCCATAGAGGGCAGCCCACCAGGCTCCTCTGTCCATGGGAGTTTCCAGGCAAGAGTACTGGAGTGGGTCGCCAGCCGTTGGAACGTCTAGCTCATGTGTTTTTGGATAGAAAAGCTATGTAGTTTCTTTCTTTCTTTCTATTCTTTTTATCCTCTTAAAGCATTGTCTGTAATCTGGAGAAAAGAACAAACCTTGAGAGTTGAATTCAAACACCAGTAGTTATTTTGGAGACAAATGATTGACTAAAACTGACATTTCCCCTCAGCAACAAGTTCTAGTGTGAAGATGCAAAGTTGGAGAAGGGTAGCAGGTTCAAGAAGTACAAAGTGAAGGAAAAGAACCTACTTTTTTTTGTTCTGTTATAATTATTCAGATCAGGATGCTTGTACACAGATTTTGATTCAGTATCTTATTATATCTTTAAACTAACCAGGACCAAAACAAGGATGGGAGATAGTTTGGACTTAAAAGATGAAATATGTCAATCTACATATTGCTAGAAAGTGGCTTTTTCTCTCTCTTTATTCATTTCTGCGTAGATTCAGCTGAATAAGAAAGAACAAGAAGGTGGTCTTGTCAAATTGTTTTCCATTGCACAGAAGCATCTTGCTTGTTTTCATAGTAGGTCTGCAGCAATTCTGTGTTTTCTTATCTCATTTCTTCCTTGGTAATTAGCATATTTTTTTCTTAGAGGAGCATATGGCATTCAGACTTGTAAACAAACCCTGCAAACCTCTCTTGAGATCTGAACAGAGCTGTAATTTTATTGAGTCCTAATCATGAAGCACAGTGCAGTCCCAGAGATACTGAAATTTTAACACACGTTTATAATAGGTAAATTGACAGGGACTGGACAAACTGAACATCATATGTATTCAGAATATATATGATGTATTAGAACTATAGGATGAAATGAGGAGACCTGATTGCAGCAATCTCAGGCTGCAAACAAAGCTAGGAAAAATGAGAGGCCAGACAAGTAGAAGGCTTTTGTGTTTGAATCACAAATCTGGGTTCAATGATTCTCTGTGGAAACCAAAGTTGCTCCTTAAGCAAACAGATTTTTGCTAAGATTTTTATATTTAGTCTGAGATAGGACTACTCGTGATTCTTAACTACATACTCAGTAGGAGAGGGGTGGTTATATATGGTCACATTTTGGAATCTGTTGTCTAAAATTGCACATGGAAATTTTGCTTGACAAGCATTGTATTCAATATGCTTACCAAAACTGTAGCACACAAACAGCATTTATCTACTTCCTAAATGTGTCGGTGTAAATATAGTCAATCTAAGTTAAGAAAACACCCACAACATTTAAAAATTTTGGCTTTGAGTTTGGAAGGCCAGCTGTGCAGTATGAGTGAAAATCCTAACAGGATATTTCAAATATACCATTTTTGGTAGCAGCATATTATGTATACCCAGGCAGAGAGCATAGATGGCTAAGTAGAGAGGTTGAGTGGGTGCTTGTCCTTTTGGCAAGAGAATCCTTCTCGTACTTAGAAGCTGTGTTCTTTCTGTCACCTAAAATAAGGTATATGAGACAGAGAGAAATGTGAATTGTTTATATCACAAAGAATAGTGGGCACAAAAGAGGTGAAGGCTGAACAAGGTATAGAGAGTCTCCCTCATTCTGTCCTCTCCCCCAGTCATCTCCTGAAGCTGCCATGTACTAGACTTTTCTACACATTTCACAGAACTAAAAGAACCCTGAAGATTCACATCCATTTATATCCATCCACTGTAGCTGGCTTTAGCATTGCAAGGGGAAAGATGACTCTGGGAACTCTCAGCAATTCTGAGCTAAGCGGCTTGGGACTAGGCTGAGAAAAAGATGGAAGATGTCATGAAGTGTGTCAGAAGTCCTGGGATGATCTTAGGACTCTCAAGCAGGAGACTGAGGATTCAGACTGGGATATGATAAATACCACAGCTGGTACCCTATGAAGAGGGTAAGAGGCAAAATTGGTTGGATCTACTAGGGCTAGGGGCCCAAGGGGAACTCTCTTTCATTAATTATTCCCATAATTTTTGGCTCTATATTGGTCAAGTAAGAACAATAAACTCAAGTACATGACATAATTATTGGAGGTAAATCTTATGTTAGTGGGTGCTTTGGGCACATTTTGGAATCATCATCATCATCTGCTGCTGCTGCTAAGTCACTTTAGTCGTGTCCAACTCTGTGCAACCCCATAGATGGCAGCCCAGGAGGCTCCCCGGTCCCTGGGATTCTCCAGGCAAGAACACTGGAGTGGGTTGCCATTTCCTTCTCCAATGCATGAAAGTGAAAAGTGAAAGCGAAGCCGCTCAGTCGTGCCGGACTCTTAGCGACCCCATGGACTGTAGCCCACCAGGCTCCTCCATCCATGAGATATTCCAGGCAAGAGTACTGGCAGTGGGGTGCACTGCCCTCTCCTGGGAGCCTTAAAACATACTGAAGCCTGGGTCCTACTGTTTGAAATATTGATTTACTTGTTTAGAGGTGCAGCACAGGATTTGAGATTTTTTAAAGTTCTCTAGATGATTCTAATGGGCAGCCAAAGTTGAGAATCACTTGTCTGTTTAGGCAAAAACATTGAAATTCACTTTCTCTAAGAAACTGATTTAATCAAAGTTAATTTACACTAGTATTTTGGGTTCAATAGCTACCAAGGTTTAAAAGTTGAGCCACACATTTTTAAGGTATAGTACCAAACCAAGAATCAAGTTTCCTTTGGGGTCCAATCTGGATAGTCTTGACATGAAGATAACTTGGCCTGCCTCTCATCTCCAAACTCTTGCTGTAATCCTGTTTCTCACTGGGAGTCACCAGACAATTGGCGATTGCATATCTGCTTGCTTATCACAAGAAATGAGTGGGCAAAGCAAGAGTTCTTAGGAACCAAAGATAGTTATGGTACCCTTCTATCTATAAAATAATTTAGTACTTAATTGAATCATTCGGCGGGGGGCGGGGTTGTGTTGTTAATGTTAGCTTTTCCTTTTCCAGAAAAATAATGTCTTGTTCAAAATCTGTCGACCAAACATGTCTGAAATTTTGTGCTCAACAGATATATTGCCTCTTAGGATTTAAATATGGATGAGCTAAATGCTTTGAAAATCTGGCAAGAAGGAAAATGGCTAGAAAACACTTTCAAATGCCCCTGAGTGATAGAGGAAAAAAGTAGTAGAAAAGGAATCTAATGTCTTTTGGTTGTGCTAACAAATCCTCTTAATGTTTATAGACATTGTCTTGTGGTGATTTGTAAGATACTTTCAGTTCAGTTCAGTTCAGTCGCTCAGTCGTGTTTGACTCTTTGCAACCCCATGAATCGCAGCACACCAGGCCTCCCTGTCCATCACCAACTCCCGGAATTCACTCAGACTCACGTCCATTGAGTCCGTGATGCCATCCAGCTATCTCATCCTCGGTCATCCCCTTCTCCTCCTGCCCCCAATCCCTCCCAGCATCAGAGTCTTTTCCAATGAGTCAACTCTTCGCATGACATGGCCAAAGTACTGGAGTTTCAGCTTTAGCATCATTCCTTCCAAAGAAATCCCAGGGCTGATCTCCTTCAGAATGGACTGGTTGGATCTCCTTGCAATCCAAGGGACTCCCAAGAGTCTTCTCCAACACACAGTTCAAAAGCATCAATTCTTCGGTGCTCAGCCTTCTTCACAGTCCAACTCTCACATTTAGTGTTATTTTTTTTATAGCACTAGCTCTCACTACCAGCTAATTTAAATGGACCCAGGATTCCTACTTCCAGTAGAGACCTAGCCTTTTGAAAACCATGATTACAAATTTCTTCCTAGGATTATTTTCACTAAACACATAGGGATTAGGATGAAAAAGTAAAATTAATGAAATGAGGTGACGATTATCGGATCTCTTCCTATCACATCACCTGAATGGCTGACCACCCTACTAGTTCTAAGTTCGGTCTGATCTAAGCCTCAGAATCTGCTTACAGAGAAAAAAGACTAGCTTGTCAAAGAAAGAAAAATTTACTTGGAGAAGACCATGATGCCATTTTCTTAGATCAGATTATACAAAATTATTACTGAGACTATTGGTCTGTTTGCAAAATTCTTGCTCTACTTGTAAAGATTTTGTTGTTGCTATTGTTTTACTTAGTGAAAGGTACTATAGAGACTCTTGTACCATCTTTTCATTTGGGCAGGGAACACCAAGACATAAGGTAGTCAGGTTGCCAAATTAAAGTTTGTAAAAGTGCTAAGACTAGAATCTGTTCTCTAGCCCCCAATTCATTCCTCTTTTCCCCTCCCAGGGGGCTGTAGTTTCAGAATAAATAGAAGAACCTCACTGATCATCTCACAGTTTTAAGAAAGCTGATTGGGAATTATGAAGATATTAAAAAGATTTGTTCTTCGGGAACTTATTAGAGAGGGGAAAAACACAAGTCATTTACTCTGACTAAATGGTATAATAAACCAGCGGTGAGAGCACAGATCTGTCTAGACTTCCTGGAATTAAGCATTTGGCAAGATGCACCAAAAGCTTTAAATCTAGTTTCACAGCTTTTGACCCAGTAAGTCAGCTGTTTGGAAAATTTCCTAGTAATTAGAGAAAGTCATGAAGGCATGGTTATGGATGTTCACTCAGCATTTATTTATATTATAAAAGGTTGGAAATTGCCTAAATGTCCACAGAAGCCAGGATTGCTTGGTAAGATACTGTTTCCATCATATAATATGATGGAATATAATCCAGTTATTAAAAAGAAATCATGTTCTTGCAGCATACTTAAGTAGAGAGAACGTCATGATAAATGGTAAACAAAAAATAGATCTGCAGAATATTATGTATGATATAACCCCAATTTGTAAAAAAACAATAATCTGTACATATATATATATATACACACACACACACACACACACAGACATAAAAGAAGATTATAAAGATAGTGAAATGTTAACCATTGTTGTTTCTGGGTAGTACTATTATGATTCCATTTTACTTTTTTTTATGCTTTTCTGTATTTTCCAAATTTTTACCATGAACCTATATAACATAAATATGCAAAACAAAAATATGGAGAATATGGTTTAGATGAACATTAAAAAGGATGTATATCCATGTTTTTTAGAGAAAGGAGCATTTGTCTTAAACAGGGGAAAAAAACTTTCTGACTTCCAGAGGGACGAAGCACCTTGGACAGACCTGATGGAAATACTCTGACTCAATGTAAATGAGGCTCTTATGGTCCAACACACAACAGTAAACATCTTAAAAGCGCATAGGGGTGGGAACATCTGAGTCCAAGAGAGAAAATAAGTTGGAAAAGCATTAAGTCTAGATCTTAAGCATTATTTCTAAACTACTAGCCATGATGTTTAAGGCTACACATTTCTGAAGTTTACAGAGAGCCTTTAAATGTCAGCATCATTTTTAGCCCAGAAGCTCTTTTCTTACACAACATCTAAAAATATCTATTAGTTTGAATTGTCAGCATGTAAAACATTTGCTATGACTTTTTCTCATCATATCAGTCAAATCATGTCAGAGCTGGAAAGAAAAAAAAAAATGCCTGGATAATCTGACAATTACTAATATTATTCGATGAGGTTTTCATGGGAACATTTAATAGCAATTTAATAATGCTATTTATAATCATAAGAGCCCAACCAAGCGGTTCCATCTACTTCACATTTCCCCTTAGATGTCCCATAAACACTTTAAAATTACAATGTCCTCAACTAAAGTCATAATCTTCTCCATTGTTGTTTATACTATATGTGTACAAGTATCCATTTAGTTACCTAAACCATGAATTTAAATTATCCTCTAATTTCTATATTTCTGGCCTCAATTACTGTATAAGTATCTAGATGGTTTCTCTAGGCTTGACCACCTCTGATCCATTTCCTAGTCTGCAGATGAAGTGAATACTCTAAAAAGGAAATCAGATTATTGTTATTTCTTATTTATAACCCTTTAATGGGTTCAGGTCCAAATGTAAGCTTGGCCTTCAAGGCTTTATCTGATCTCTAGTCTGCTTACATCTGTAGCCTCAATGGTATCTAGCTTCTCAGACACGTCTTCTCAGTTGTCACAGGACTAGCTCATTCTCAACTTTCAGGACCCAGCTTGCATGTTGCCTTATTTTGGGACTCAAGGCTGATTGGGTGCCTCATCCAAGGAGCTTCCCTGGCACCATGATGTAACATTTTATGTAGCAATTTATACAGTTTACTTGTGTATCTCCTCTTAAAACTGTAAGTTCCTGGAGAAGAGAGGTTAGGTTCCTGCCCACTATTATATCCTCAGCATTCATCACAGTGTCTGTTACTACCTTCAATTAAAAAAGAATCTTTCCTCTTCTTATGTCATTAACACCAGGGAGAATTGGAACAGAGAAGATAGCCTACCCAGCGTTCAGGCAATACATCCTATTCTTACCCCCATCTCCTACCTCCACTCTTTATCTCCTTTTTTCACAGCAGAACCCAGATAGTGTCTACATAGCCATCCTCCAAGTGTTTCAGGGGAAGCAACTCCATGCCTGATTTGTCTATGACAATTATTTTTATTTCTTTCTCCATGCCCATTGATTTAAGAATGGCCACATGACCAAGTTTTGGCCAAGGAGATTTGAGGAGTAGTTTGAAGACAGCTTCTATGAGAGTTTTCCTTGCTTTCTTACAAAGAGATACAGAAAGAGATGTTTCATTTTACTCTTCTTGATATTTTATGATTAAAACTGCTGCAGCCTTCATGTTCCCAAGAAAGAAATCAGCCTGGGAACAAAGCTGACACTTTAGCAATATCTGTGTGGAGCAGTAAAAGGATTTGAGCTTCTTTTGGCATAACTGAGCCATTGGTGATACGACTTGGAGCCTCCATGCTCCAGACTTCTTACATGGGACAGTAAAATTCCTCATTGTTCATATAAATTTGAATTGAGGATCTCTGTTATTTGTACATAAGAAATGATTCAGAGATCCACTAAGAATTATTATCTTGGTATAAAAGGTAGGCTTTGTTCTATTGAGAAGTGGAACACTGGACTTAATATAATTGTACAACAGTCAGATCTCGAATGGCAAATTATTATTAATGGCAAATGATCATTAATATTGATAAACTGGTATATATCCTATTTATATGTTCTTGTCAGGTATTTGGTGGTTTATGTAGTACCAAAGGAAACATGACCTTTGAATTTTGAAAATTTGAGACACAGAGAAACCAGACTTTAAATTTTAAGTTCCTGAAGTCAGTATTAACAGAGTTGAATAAGTCATAACCTGACTATAAAAATTAAATTAAATTTTAAAAGCATTTAAAAAATTATTTTAACATCTCACTATTTTTTGAGGTTCAGTTCAGTTCAGTTGCTCAGTCGTGTTTGACTCTTCGCGACCCCATGAATTGCAGCACGCCAGGCCTCCCTGTCCATCACCAACTTCTGGAGTTCACTCAAAATCATGTGCATCAAGTCGGTGATGTCATCCAGCCATCTCACCCTCTGTCGTCCCCTTCTCCTCCTGCCCCCAATCCCTCCCAGCATCAGAGTCTATTCCAATGAGTCAGCTCTTCGCCTGAGGTGGCCAAAGTATTGTAGTTTCAGCTTTAGCATCAGTTCTTCCAATGAACACCCAAGACTGATCTCCTTTAGAATGGACTGGTTGGATCTCCTTGCAGTCCAAGGGACCCTCAAGAGTCTTCTCCAACACCACAGTTCAAAAGTATCAATTCTTCGGTGCTCAGCTTTCTTCACAGTCCAACTCTCACATCCATACGTGACCACGAAAACAAATAGCCTTGACTAGACAGACCTTTGTTGGCAAAGTAATATCTCTGCTTTTGAATATGCTATCTAGGTTGGTCATAATTTTTTCTGCCAAGGAGTAAGCGTATTTTAATTTCATGGCTGCAGTCACCATCTGCAGTGATTTTGGAGCCCCCCAAAAATAAAGTCTGACACTGTTTCTACTGTTTCCCCATCTATTTCCCATGAAGTGATGGGACTGGATGCCATGATCTTAGTTTTCTTTTTTTTTTTAATTTTAATTTTTACTCTATTTTACCCTACAACACTGCACTGGTCCCGCACACACCGACATGAATCCACCATGGGTGCACATGCGCTCCCAAACATGAAGCCCCTCCCACCTCCCTCCCCACAACACCCCCCCCCAGGCCATCCCCCTACACCAGCCCCAAGCATGCTGCATCCCGCACCGGACACAGACTGGCGATTCGCCTCCCACATGACAGTACACATGCCTCAATGCCACTCTCCCAAATCACCCACCCTCTCCCTCCACCCCCCGAGTCCAAAAGTCCGCTCTACACATCGTGTCTCTTTTGCTGTCTTGCATACAGGGTCATCATTGCCATCTTTCTAAATTCCATATGTATGTGTTAGTATACTGTATTGGTGTTTCTCTCTCTGGCTTACTTCACTCTGTATAACCGGCTCCAGTTTCATCCATCTCATTAGAACTGATTCAAATGTATTCTTTTTTAATGGCTGAGTAATACTCCATTGTGTATATGTACCACAGCTTTCTTATCCATTCGTCTGCTGGTGGACATCTAGGGTTGCTTCCATGTCCTGGCTATTATAAACAGTGCTGCGATGAACATTGGGGTACATGTGTCTCTTTCAATTCTGGTTTCCTTGCTGTGTATGCCCAGCAGTGGGATTGCTGGGTCATAAGGCAATTCTATTTGCAATTTTTTAAAGGAATCTCCACACTGTTCTCCATAGTGGCTGTACTAGTTTGCACTCCCACCAACAGTGTAGGAGGGTTCCCTTTTCTCCACACCCTCTCCAGCATTTATTGCTTGCAGATTTTTGGATCGCAGCCATTCTGACTGGTGTGAAGTGGTACCTCATTGTGGTTTTGATTTGCATTTCTCTAATAATGAGTGATGTTGAGCATCTTTTCATGTGTTTGTTAGCCATCCGTATGTCTTCTTTGGAGAAATGTCTATTTAGTTCTTTGGCCCATTTTTTGATTGGGTCGTTTATTTTTTCTGGAATTGAGCTGCAGAAGTTGTTTGTATATTTTTGAGATTAGTTGTTTGTCAGTTGCTTCATTTGCTATTATTTTCTTCCATTCAGAAGGCGGTCTTTTTCACCTTGCTTATATTTTCCTTTGTTGTGCAGAAGCTTTTAATTTTAATTAGATCCCATTTGTTTATTTTTGCTTTTATTTCCAGAATTCTGGGAGGTGGATCATAGAGGATCCTGCTGTGATTTATGTTGGAGAGTGTTTTGCCTATGTTCTCCTCTAGGAGTTTTATAGTTTCTGGTCTTACATTTAGATCTTTAATCCATTTTGAGTTTATTTTTGTGTGGGGTGTTTAGAAAGTGATCTAGTTTCATTCTTTTACAAGTGGTTGACCAGTTTTCCCAGCACCACTTGTTAAAGAGATTGTCTTTACTCCATTGTATATTCTTGCCTCCTTTGTCAAAGATAAGGTGTCCGTATGTGTGTGGATTTATCTCTGGGCTTTCTATTTTGTTCTATTGATCTATATGTCTGTCTTTGTGCCAGTACCATACTGATTTGATGACTGTGGCTTTGTAGTAGAGCCTGAAGTCAGGCAAGTTGATTCCTCCAGTTCCATTCTTCTTTCTCAAGATTGCTTTGGCAATTCGAGGTTTTTTGTATTTCCATACAAATCTTGAAATTATTTGTTCTAGTTCTGTGAAAAATGTTGCTGGTAGCTTGATAGGGATTGCATTGAATTTGTAAATTGCTTTGGGTAGTATACTCATTTTCACTATATTGATTCTTCCGATCCATGAACATGGTATATTTCTCCATCTATTAGTGTCCTCTTTGATTTCTTTCATCAGTGTTTTATAGTTTTCTATATATAGGTCTTTAGTTTCTTTAGGTAGATATATTCCTAAGTATTTTATTCTTTTCGTTGCAATGGTGAATGGAATTGTTTCCTTAATTTCTTTTTCTACTTTCTCATTATTCGTGTATAGGAATGCAAGGGATTTCTGTGTGTTGATTTTATATCCTGCAACTTTACTATATTCATTGATTAGCTCTAGTAATTTTCTGGTGGAGTCTTTAGGATTTTCTATGTAGAGGATCATGTCATCTGCAAACGTGAGAGTTTTACTTCTTTTTTTCCAATTTGGATTCCTTTTATTTTCTTTTTCTGCTCTGATTGCTGTGGCCAAAAACTTCCAGAACTATGTTGAATAGTAGCTGTGAAAGTGGGACCACCCTGTCTTGTTCCTGGACTTTAGGGGAAATGCTTTTCAATTTTTCACCATTGAGGTCATATATAGCATTTATTATGTTGAGGTATGTTCCTTCTATTCCTGCTTTCTGAAGAGTTTTTATCACAAATGGATGTTAAATTTTGTCAAAGGCCTTCTCTGCATCTATTGAGATAATCATATGGCTTTTATTTTTCAATTTGTTAATGTGGTGAATTACATTGATTGATTTGCAGATATTGAAGCATCCTTGCATCCTTGGGAAAGCCTACTTGGGTCATGGTGTATGATTTTTAATGTGTTGTTGGATTCTGATTGCTAGAATTTTGTTGAGGATGTTTGCATCTATGTTCATCAGTGATATTGGCCTGTAGTTTTCTTTTTTGTAGTATCTTTGGTCAGGTTTTGGTATTAGGGTGATGGGCTGGCTCATAGAATGAGTTTGGAAATTCCTCTGCAACTTTCTGGCAGAGTTTGAGTAGGATAGGTGTTAGCTCTTCTCGAAATTTTTGGTAGAATTCAGCTGTGAAGCCATCTGGACCTGGGCTTTTGTTTGCTGGAAGATTTTCTGATTACAGTTTTCAATTTCGTGCTTGTGATGGGTCTGTTAAGATTTTCTATTTCTTCCTGGTTCAGTTTTGGAAAGTTGTACTTTTCTAAGAATTTGTCCATTTCTTCCATGTTGTCCATTTTATTGGCATATAATTGCTGATAGTAGTCTTTGTATTTTCTGTGTTGTCTGTTGTGATCTCTCCATTTTCATTTCTAATTTTATTGATTTGATTTTTCTCCTTTGTTCTTGATGAGTCTGGCTAATGGTTTGTCAATTTTATTTATCCTTTCAAAGAACCAGCTTTTTGCTTTGTTGATTTTTGCTATGGTCTCTT